>NW_024396503.1:0-11727 GCF_016617805.1 Bactrocera tryoni
TTTATTTGGCCCACTTACGTCGAATCCTGTAGCCGCTAGAGCGTTTAGAAAGTTGAAACAAAAATGTGATTTTCTTAAAAAACTACATTTGTTTGTGAACACTATTGCCACGCTCCTGGTACGGGTAGAGGAAAGGTTGAGAGTTTTCGTTAAAGCTCTTTAAATTATCTAACAGGTGCAATTTATTTGATTCACTTACGTCGAATACTTTAGCCGCTAGAGCGTTTACAATGTTAAAACAAAATGTGATTTTCTCAAAAAACTACATTTGTTTGTGAACACTATTGCCACGCTCCTGGTAGGGATAGAAGAAAGGTTGAGAGTTTTCGTTAAAGCTCTTTAAATTATCTAACAGGTGCAATTTATTTGACCCACTTACGTCGAATACTTTAGCCGCTAGAGCGTTTACAAGGTTGAAACAAAAATGTGATTTTCTCAAAAAACTACATTTGTTTGTGAACACTATTGCCACGCTCCTGGTAGGGATAGAAGAAAGGTTGAGAGTTTTCGTTAAAGCTCTTTAAATTATCTAACAGGTGCAATTTATTTGACCCACTTACGTCGAATACTTTAGCCGCTAGAGCGTTTACAAGGTTGAAACAAAAATGTGATTTTCTCAAAAAACTACATTTGTTTGTGAACACTATTGCCACGCTCCTGGTAGAGATAGAGGAAAGGTTGACAGTTTTCATAAAAGCTCTTTAAATTATCTGACCGCTGCAATTTATTTGATCCACTTACGTCTAATACTTTAGCCGCTAGAGCGTTTACAAGGTTGAAACAAAAATGTGATTTTCTCAAAAAACTACATTTGTTTGTGAACACTATTGCCACGCTCCTGGTAGGGATAGAGGAAAAGTTGAGAGTTTTCCTTAAAGCTCTTTAAATTATCTAACAGGTGCAATTTATTTGACCCACTTACGTCGAATACTTTAGCCGCTAGAGCGTTTACAAGGTTGAAACAAAAATGTGATTTTCTCAAAAAACTACATTTGTTTGTGAACACTATTGCCACGCTCCTGGTAGGGATAGAGGAAAAGTTGAGAGTTTTCCTTAAAGCTCTTTAAATTATCTAACAGGTGCAATTTATTTGACCCACTTACGTCGAATACTTTAGCCGCTAGAGCGTTTACAAGGTTGAAACAAAAATGTGATTTTCTCAAAAAACTACATTTGTTTGTGAACACTATTGCCACGCTCCTGGTAGGGGTAGAGGAAAGGTTGACAGTTTTCGTAAAAGCTCTTTAAATTATCTGACCGCTGCAATTTATTTGACCCACTTACGTCGAATACTTTAGCCGCTAGAGCGTTTAGAAGGTTGAAACAAAAATGTGATTTTCTCAAAAAACTACATTTGTTGTAAACACTATTGCCACGCTCCTGGTAGGGATAGAGGAAAGGTTGAGAGTTTTCTTAAAAGCTCTTTAAATTATCTGACCGCTGCAATTTATTTGACCCACTTACGTCGAATACTTTAGCCGCTAGAGCGTTTAGAAGGTTGAAACAAAAATGTGATTTTCTCAAAAAACTACATTTGTTTGTGAACACTATTGCCACGCTCCTGGTAGGGATAGAGGAAAGGTTGACAGTTTTCATTAAAGCTCTTTAAATTATCTGACCGCTGCAATTTATTTGATCCACTTGCGTCTAATACTTTAGCCGCTAGAGCGTTTACAAAGTTGAAACAAAAATGTGATTTTCTCAAAAAACTACATTTGTTTGTGAACACTATTGCCACGCTCCTGGTAGGGATAGAGGAAAGGTTGAGAGTTTTCCTTAAAGCTCTTTAAATTATCTGACCGCTGCAATTTATTTGATCCACTTGCGTCTAATACTTTAGCCGCTAGAGCGTTTACAATGTTGAAACAAAAATGTGAATTTCTCAAAAAACTACATTTGTTTGTGAGCACTATTGCCACGCTCCTAGTAGGGGTAGAGAATAGGTTAGAGACCTTCCTAAAAGTTCTGTAAATAATCTAACCGATGTTATTTATTTGACTAGCCTACGTCGAATACTTTAGCCGCTAGAGCATTTAAAATGTTGAAACAAAAATGTGATTTTCTCAAAAAGCTACATTTGTTTGTGAACACTATTGCCACGCTCCTGGTAGGGGTAGAGAATAGGTTAGGGACCTTCCTAAAAGTTCTGTAAATAATCTAACCGATGTTATTTATTTGACTCGCCTACGTCGAATACCTTAGGCGCTAGAGCGTTTAGAAAGTTGAAATAAAAATGTGATTTTCTCAAAAAACTACATTTGTTTGTGAACACTATTGCCACGCTCCTGGTAGGGGTAGAGAATAGGTTATGAACCTTCCTTAAAGCTCTGTAAATAATCAAACCGATGTTATTTATTTGACCCACCTGCGTCGAATACCTTAGCCACTGGAGCGTTTAGAAAGTGGAAACAAAAATGTGATTTTCTCAAAAAGCTACATTTGTTTGTGAACACTATTGCCACGCTCCTGGTAGGGGTAGAGAATAGGTTAGGGAATAATCTAACAGGTGCAATTTATTTGACCCACCTGCTTCGAATACTTTAGCCGCTAGAGCGTTTAAAATGTTGAAACAAAAATGTGATTTTCTCAAAAAACTACATTTGTTTGTGAGCACTATTGCCACACTACTGGTAGGGGTAGAGAATAGGTTAGGAACCTTCCTAAAAGCTCTGTAAATTATCCAACCGATGTTATTTATTTGACCCACCTGCGTCGAATACCTTAGCCACTGGAGCGTTTAGAAAGTGGAAACAAAAATGTGATTTTCTCAAAAAGCTACATTTGTTTGTGAACACTATTGCCACGCTCCTAGTAGGGGTAGAGAATAGGTTAGGAACCTTCCTAAAAGCTCTGTAAATTATATAACCGATGTTATTTATTTGACTCACCTACGTCGAATACTTTAGCCGCTAGAGCGTTTACAAGGTTGAAACAAAAATGTGATTTTCTCAAAAAACTACATTTGTTTGCGAACACTATTGCCACGCTCCTGGTAGGGGTAGAGAATAGGTTAGGAACCTTCCTAAAAGCTCTGTAAATTATCTAACCGATGTTATTTATTTGACTCACTTGCGTCGAATACCTTAGCTGCTAGAGCGTTTACAAAGTTGAAACAAAAATGTGATTTTCTCAAAAAACTACATTTGTTTGTGAACACTATTGCCACGCTCCTAGTAGGGGTAGAGAATAGGTTAGGAACCTTCCTTAAAGCTCTGTAAATTATCTAACCGATGTTATTTATTTGACTCACCTGCGTCGAATACCTTAGCCGCTAGAGCGTTTACAAAGTTGAAACAAAAATGTGATTTTCTCAAAAAACTACATTTGTTTGTGAACAATATTGCCACGCTCCTAGTAGGGGTAGAGAATAGGTTATGAACCTTCCTTAAAGCTCTGTAAATTATCTAACCGATGTTATTTATTTGACTCACCTGCGTCGAATACCTTAGCCGCTAGAGCGTTTACAAAGTTGAAACAAAAATGTGATTTTCTCAAAAAACTACATTTGTTTGCGAACACTATTGCCACGCTCCTGGTAGGGGTAGAGAATAGGTTAGGAACCTTCCTAAAAGCTCTGTAAATTATCTAACCGATGTTATTTATTTGACTCACCTGCGTCGAATACCTTAGCCGCTAGAACGTTTACAAAGTTGAAACAAAAATGTGATTTCTCAAAAAACAACATTTGTTTGTGAACACTATTGCCACGCTCCTAGTAGGGGTAGAGAATAGGTTAGGAACCTGCCTAAAAGCTCTGTAAATTATATAACCGATGTTATTTATTTGACTCACCTGCGTCGAATACCTTAGCCGCTAGAGCGTTTACAAAGTTAAAAGAAAAATGTGATTTTCTCAAAAAACTACATTTGTTTGTGAACAATATTGCCACGCTCCTAGTAGGGGTAGAGAATAGGTTAGGAACCTTCCTAAAAGCTCTGTAAATTATATAACCGATGCTATTTATTTGACTCGCCTACGTCGAATTCTTTAGCCGCTAGAGCATTTAAAATGTTGAAACAAAAATGTGATTTTCTCAAAAAACTACATTTGTTTGTGAACACTATTGCCACGCTCCTGGTAGGGGTAGAGAATAGGTTAGTGACCTTCCTAAAAGCTCTTTAAATAATCTAACCGGTGCAAGTTATTTGACCCACCTGCGTCGAGTACCTTAGCCGCTAGAGCGTTTACAAAATTGAAACAAAAATGTGATTTTCTGAAAAAGCTACATTTGTTTGCGAACATTATTGCCACGCTCCTGGTAGGGGTAGAGAATAGGTTAGTGACCTTCCTAAAAGCTCTTTAAATAATCTAACCGGTGCAATTTATTTGACCCACCTGCGTCGGTTACCTTAGCCGCTAGACCGTTTAGAAAGTTGAAACAAAGATGTGATTTTCTCAAAAAACTACATTTGTTTGTGAACACTATTGCCACGCTCCTGGTAGGGGTAGAGAATAGGTTAGGAACCTTCCTTAAAGCTCTGTAAATTATCTAACCGATGTTATTTATTTGACTCACCTGCGTCGAATACCTTAGCCGCTAGAACGTTTACAAAGTTGAAACAAAGATGTGATTTTCTCAAAAAACTACATTTGTTTGTGAACAGTATTGCCACGCTCCTGGTAGGGGTAGAGAATAGGTTAGCGAACCTTCCTAAAAGCTCTTTAAATAATCTAACCGGTGCAATTTATTTGACCCACCTGCTTCGAATACTTTAGCCGCTAGAGCGTTTAGAAAGTTGAAACAAAAATGTGATTTTCTGAAAAAGCTACATTTGTTTGCGAACACTATTGCCACGCTCCTGGTAGGGGTAGAGAATAGGTTAGGGAACCTCCTAAAAGTTCTTTAAATAATCTAACCGGTGTTATTTATTTGACTCGCCTACGTCGAATACTTTCGCCGCTAGAGCATTTAAAATGTTGAAACAAAAATGTGATTTTCTCAAAAAGCTACATTTGTTTGTGAACACTATTGCCACGCTCCTGGTAGGGGTAGAGAATAGGTTAGTGACCTTCCTAAAACCTCTTTAAATAATCTAACCGGTGCAATTTATTTCACCCACCTGCGTCGAGTACATTAGCCGCTAGAGCGTTTAGAAAGTTGAAACAAAAATGTGATTTTCTCAAAAAACTACATATGAGAGAATAGGTTAGGAACCTTCCTAAAAGCTCTGTAAATTATCTAACCGATGTTTGTTATTTGACTCACCTGCGTCGAATACCTTAGTCGCTAGAGCGTATACAAAGTTGAAACAAAAATGTGATTTTCTCAAAAAGCTACATTTGTTTGTGAACACTATTGCCACGCTCCTGGTAGGGGTAGAGAATGGGTTAGGAACCTTCCTTAAAGCTCTGTAAATTATCTAACCGATGTTAATTATATGACTCACCTGCGTCGAACACCTTAGCCGCTAGAACGTTTACAAAGTTGAAACAAAAATGTGATTTTCTCAAAAAACAACATTTGTTTGTGAACACTATTGCCACGCTCCTAGTAGGGGTAGAGAATAGGTTAGGAACCTTCCTTAAAGCTCTGTAAATTATCTAACCGATGTTATTTATTTGACTCACCTGCGTCGAATACCTTAGCCGCTAGAGCGTTTAGAAAGTTGAAACAAAAATGTGATTTTCTCAAAAAACTACATATGAGAGAATAGGTTAGGAACCTTCCTAAAAGCTCTGTAAATTATCTAACCGATGTTATTTATTTGACTCACCTGCGTCGAATACCTTAGTCGCTAGAGCGTTTACAAAGTTGAAACAAAAATGTGATTTTCTCAAAAAACTACATTTGTTTGTGAACACTATTGCCACGCTCCTAGTAGGGGTAGAGAATAGGTTAGGAACCTTCCTTAAAGCTCTGTAAATTATCTAACCGATGTTATTTATTTGACTCGCTTACGTCGAATACTTTAGCCGCTAGAGCGTTTAAAATGTTGAAACAAAAATGTGATTTTCTCAAAAAACTACATTTGTTTGTGAACGCTATTGCCACACTACTGGTAGGGGTAGAGAATAGGTTAGAGACCTTCCTAAAAGTTCTTTAAATAATCTAACCGATGTTATTTATTTGACTCACCTGCGTCGAATACCTTAGCCGCTAGAGCGTTTACAAAGTTGAAACAAAAATGTGATTTTCTCAAAAAACTACATTTGTTTGTGAACACTATTGCCACGCTCCTGGTAGGGGTAGAGAATAGGTTAGGAACCTTCCTTAAAGCTCTGTAAATTATCTAACCGATGTTATTTATTTGACTCACCTGCGTCGAACACCTTAGCCGCTAGAGCGTTTACAAAGTTGAAACAAAAATGTGATTTTCTCAAAAAACTACATTTGTTTGTGAACACTATTGCCACGCTCCTAGTAGGGGTAGAGAATAGGTTATGAACCTTCCTTAAAGCTCTGTAAATTATCTAACCGATGTTATTTATTTGACTCACCTGCGTCGAATACCTTATCCGCTAGAGCCTTTAAAATGTTGAAACAAAAATGTGATTTTCTCAAAAAACTACATTTGTTTGTGAACACTGTTGCCACGCTTCTGACAGAGATAGAAAAAAGGTAAGGCACTTTCCTAAAAGCCCGTTAAAATATCTAACCGATGCTATTTATTTGACTCACCTACGTCGAATACTTTAGCCGCTAGAGCGTTTAAAATGTTGAAACAAAAATGTGATTTTCTCAAAAAACTACATTTGTTTGTGAACACTATTGCCACACTACTGGTAGGGGTAGAGAATAGGTTAGAGACCTTCCTAAAAGTTCTTTAAATAATCTAACCGATGTTATTTATTTGACACGCCTGCGTCGAATACTTTAGCCGCTAGAGCATTTAAAATGTTGGAACAAAAATGTGATTTTCTCAAAAAGCTACATTTGTTTGTGAACACTATTGCCACGCTCCTGGTAGGGGTAGAGAATATGTTAGGAACCTTCCTAAAAGCTCTGTAAACTATCTAACCGATGTTATTTATTTGACTCACCTACGTCGAATTCTTTAGCCGCTAGAGCATTTAAAATGTTGAAACAAAAATGTGATTTTCTCAAAAAACTACATTTGTTTGTGAACACTATTGCCACGCTCCTAGTAGGGGTAGAGAATAGGTTATGAACCTTCCTTAAAGCTCTGTAAATTATCTAACCGATGTTATTTATTTGACTCACCTGCGTCGAATACCTTAGCCGCTAGAACGTTTACAAAGTTGAAACAAAAATGTGATTTCTCAAAAAACAACATTTGTTTGTGAACACTATTGCCACGCTCCTAGTAGGGGTAGAGAATAGGTTAGGAACCTGCCTAAAAGCTCTGTAAATTATATAACCGATGTTATTTATTTGACTCACCTGCGTCGAATACCTTAGCCGCTAGAACGTTTACAAAGTTGAAACAAAAATGTGATTTTCTCAAAAAACAACATTTGTTTGTGAACAATATTGCCACGCTCCTGGTAGGGGTAGAGAATAGGTTAGGGAACCTCCTAAAAGTTCTTTAAATAATCTAACCGATGTTATTTATTTGACCCACCTGCGTCGAGTACCTTAGCCGCTTGAGCGTTTAGAAAGTTGAAACAAAAATGTGATTTTCTGAAAAAGCTACATTTGTTTGCGAACATTATTGCCACGCTCCTGGTAGGGGTAGAGAATAGGTTATGAACCTTCCTTAAAGCTCTGTAAATTATCTAACCGATGTTATTTATTTGACTCACCTGCGTCGAATACTTTAGCCGCTAGAGCGTTTAAAATGTTGAAACAAAAATGTGATTTTCTCAAAAAGCTACATTTGTTTGTGAACACTATTGCCACGCTCCTGGTAGGGGTAGAGAATAGGTTAGAGACCTTCCTAAAAGTTCTTTAAATAATCTAACCGATGTTATTTATTTGACTCACCTACGTCGAATACTTTAGCCGCTAGAGCGTTTACAAAGTTGAAACAAAAAAGTGATTTTCTCAAAAAGCTACATTTGTTTGTGAACACTATTGCCACGCTCCTGGTAGGGGTAGAGAATAGGTTAGGAACCTTCCTAAAAGCTCTGTAAATTATCTAACCGATGTTATTTATTTGACTCACCTACGTCGAATACCTTAGCCGCTAGAGCGTTTACAAAGTTGAAACAAAAATGTGATTTTCTCAAAAAACAACATTTGTTTGTGAACACTATTGCCACGCTCCTAGTAGGGGTAGAGAATAGGTTAGGAACCTTCCTAAAAGCTCTGTAAATTATATAACCGATGTTATTTATTTGACTCACCTACGTCGAATACTTTAGCCGCTAGAGCGTTTACAAGGTTGAAACAAAAATGTGATTTTCTCAAAAAACTACATTTGTTGTGAACACTGTTGCCACGCTCCTCACAGAGATAGAAAAAAGGTAAGGCACTTTCCTTAAAGCCCGTTAAAATATCTAACCTATGTTATTTATTTGACTCACCTACGTCGAACACTGTAGCCGCTAGAGCGTTTAAAATGTTGAAACACCTACGTCGAATACTTTAGCCGTTAGAGCGTTTACAAGGTTGAAACAAAAATGTGATTTTCTCAAAAAACTACATTTGTTTGTGAACACTATTGCCACGCTCCTAGTAGGGGTAGAGAATAGTTTATGAACCTTCCTAAAAGCTCTTTAAATAATCTAACCGGTGCAATTTATTTGACCCACCTGCGTCGAGTACCTTAGCCGCTAGAGCGTTTAGAAAGTTAAAAGAAAAATGTGATTTTCTGAAAAAACTACATTTGTTTGTGAACACTATTGCCACGCTCCTGGTAGGGGTAGAGAATAGGTTAGGAACCTTCCTAAAAGCTCTGTAAATTATCTAACCGATGTTATTTATTTGACTCACCTGCGTCGAGTACCTTAGCCGCTAGAGCGTTTAGAAAGTTAAAAGAAAAATGTGATTTTCTGAAAAAACTACATTTGTTTGTGAACACTATTGCCACGCTCCTGGTAGGGGTAGAGAATAGGTTAGTGATCTTCCTAAAAGCTCTTTAAATAATCTAACCGATGTTATTTATTTGACTCACCTGCGTCGAATACCTTAGCCGCTAGAGCGTTTACAAAGTTGAAATAAAAATGTGATTTTCTCAAAAAACTACATTTGTTTGTGAACACTATTGCCACGCTCCTGGTAGGGGTAGAGAATAGGTTAGGAACCTTCCTTAAAGCTCTGTAAATTATCTAACCGATGTTATTTATTTGACTCACCTGCGTCGAATACCTTAGCCGCTAGAGCGTTTACAAAGTTGAAACAAAAATGTGATTTTCTCAAAAAACTACATTTGTTTGTGAGCACTATTGCCACACTACTGGTAGGGGTAGAGATTAGGTTATGAACCTTCCTAAAAGCTCTGTAAATTATCCAACCGATGTTATTTATTTGACTCACCTGCGTCGAACACCTTAGCCGCTAGAGCGTTTACAAAGTTAAAAGAAAAATGTGATTTTCTCAAAAAGCTACATTTGTTTGTGAACACTTTTGCCACGCTCCTGGTAGGGGTAGAGAATAGGTTAGGAACCTTCCTAAAAGCTCTGTAAATTATCCAACCGATGTTATTTATTTGACTCACCTGCGTCGAATACCTTAGCCGCTAGAGCGTTTACAAAGTTGAAATAAAAATGTGATTTTCTCAAAAAACTACATTTGTTTGTGAACACTATTGCCACGCTCCTGGTAGGGGTAGAGAATAGGTTATGAACCTTCCTTAAAGCTCTGTAAATTATCTAACCGATGTTATTTATTTGACTCACCTGCGTCGAATACCTTAGCCGCTAGAGCGTTTACAAAGTTGAAACAAAAATGTGATTTTCTCAAAAAACTACATTTGTTTGTGAACACTATTGCCACGCTCCTGGCAGGAATAGAGAATAGGTTAGGGACCTTCCTAAAAGCTCTTTAAATAATCTAACCGGTGCAATTTATTTGACTCACCTACGTCGAATACTTTAGCCGTTAGAGCGTTTACAAGGTTGAAACAAAAATGTGATTTTCTCAAAAAACTACATTTGTTTGTGAACACTATTGCCACGCTCCTGGCAGGAATAGAGAATAGGTTAGGGACCTTCCTAAAAGCTCTTTAAATAATCTAACCGGTGCAATTTATTTGACTCACCTACGTCGAATACTTTAGCCGCTAGAGCGTTTACAAGGTTGAAACAAAAATGTGATTTTCTCAAAAAACTACATTTGTTTGTGAACACTATTGCCACGCTCCTGGTAGGGGTAGAGAATAGGTTAGGGACCTTCCTAAAAGCTCTTTAAATCATCTAACCGATGTTATTTATTTGACTCGCCTGCGTCGAATACTTTAGCCGCTAGAGCGTTTAAAATGTTGAAACAAAAATGTGATTTTCTCAAAAAACTACATTTGTTTGTGAACACTATTGCCACGCTCCTGGTAGGGGTAGAGAATAGGTTAGGAACCTTCCTAAAAGCTCTGTAAATTATCTAACCGATGTTATTTATTTGACTCACCTGCGTCGAACACCTTAGCCGCTAGAACGTTTACAAGGTTGAAACAAAAATGTGATTTTCTCAAAAAACTACATTTGTTTGCGAACACTATTGCCACGCTCCTGGTAGGGGTAGAGAATAGGTTAGGGAACCTCCTAAAAGCTCTTTAAATAATCTAACCGGTGCAATTTATTTGACTCACCTGCGTCGAATACTTTAGCCGCTAGAGCGTTTACAATGTTGAAACAAAAATGTGATTTTCTCAAAAAACTACATTTGTTTGTGAACACTATTGCCACGCTCCTGGTAGGGGTAGAGAATAGGTTAGTGACCTTCCTAAAAGCTCTTTAAATAATCTAACCGGTGCAATTTATTTGACCCACCTGCGTCGAGTACCTTAGCCGCTTGAGCGTTTAGAAAGTTGAAACAAAAATGTGATTTTCTGAAAAAGCTACATTTGTTTGCGAACATTATTGCCACGCTCCTGGTAGGGGTAGAGAATAGGTTAGGGAACCTCCTAAAATTTCTTTAAATAATCTAACCGATGTTATTTATTTGACTCACCTGCGTCGAATACCTTAGTCGCTAGAGCGTTTACAAAGTTGAAACAAAAATGTGATTTTCTCAAAAAACTACATTTGTTTGTGAACACTATTGCCACGCTCCTGGTAGGGGTAGAGAATAGGTTAGGAACCTTCCTAAAAGCTCTGTAAATTATCTAACCGATGTTATTTATTTGACTCACCTGCGTCGAATACCTTAGCCGCTAGAACGTTTACAAAGTTGAAACAAAAATGTGATTTTCTCAAAAAACTACATTTGTTTGTGAACACTATTGCCACGCTCCTAGTAGGGGTAGAGAATAGGTTAGGAACCTTCCTAAAAGCTCTGTAAATTATCTAACCGATGTTATTTATTTGACTCACCTGCGTCGAATACCTTAGCCGCTAGAACGTTTACAAAGTTGAAACAAAAATGTGATTTTCTCAAAAAACAACATTTGTTTGTGAACACTATTGCCACGCTCCTAGTAGGGGTAGAGAATAGGTTAGGAACCTTCCTAAAAGCTCTGTAAATTATCTAACCGATGTTATTTATTTGACTCACCTGCGTCGAATACCTTAGCCGCTAGAGCGTTTACAAAGTTGAAACAAAAATGTGATTTTCTCAAAAAACTACATTTGTTTGTGAACACTATTGCCACGCTCCTAGTAGGGGTAGAGAATGGGTTATGAACCTTCCTCAAAAGCTCTGTAAATTATCTAACCGATGTTATTTATTTG
>NW_024396504.1:0-11391 GCF_016617805.1 Bactrocera tryoni
TCGGGTGATTTTTTTAAGAGCTTTATAACTTTTTTTTAAAAAAAAACGCATAAAATTTGCAAAATCTCATCGGTTCTTTATTTGAAACGTTAGATTGGTTCATGACATTTACTTTTTGAAGATAATTTCATTTAAATGTTGACCGCGGCTGCGTCTTAGGTGGTCCATTCGGAAAGTCCAATTTTGGGCAACTTTTTCGAGCATTTCGGCCGGAATAGCCCGAATTTCTTCGGAAATGTTGTCTTCCAAAGCTGGAATAGTTGCTGGCTTATTTCTGTAGACTTTAGACTTGACGTAGCCCCACAAAAAATAGTCTAAAGGCGTTAAATCGCATGATCTTGGTGGCCAACTTACGGGTCCATTTCTTGAGATGAATTGTTCTCCGAAGTTTTCCCTCAAAATGGCCATAGAATCGCGAGCTGTGTGGCATGTAGCGCCATCTTGTTGAAACCACATGAGTCAACATTTAAATGAAATTACCAATCTGAACCAATCTAACGTTTCAAATAAAGAACCGATGAGATTTTGCAAATTTTATGCGTTTTTAAAAAAGATAATCGCCAAACAGCGCCAAAAGGAAGAACGACTGGCGGGCTATTGTAAACTCGGCTTTAACATCGTAAGCGGTAACTATGCCAATAAAGAGGAGGATGTGTTAATAAAGCACTTTAAATAAAATGTCTTATTTTAATTCGATTTTCGGTATTAGAAGTCGAGAGTCTTAAAGTTTAGAAAATTATATATAAAAATAGTGAAATTAGCACTTTAAAACAAAAGAAACGAGAAATGTAGTCTTAATAAAAAGAAGGACTGGTATGGAAAGCTTTCAGGGTTTCCAACGATACCTGTAAAAAAGTAAAAAATTTCAAAAATTATGAGCTGACGAAGTGGTGAGTCTCTAAAAATTTCCACGTGACCATACCCATTATTTCAACCCTCCTAGTCATCTGAAACCAAAAAAAAAAGATTATTAATGAAGAATAATGTCGCAATGGCCGGAACAACGGAAAAGTGGGAAATAATTTTTTTCACAAAATGGCGACTGCCTGAAAAAAAAGTTTTTTTAGATCACTTTTTCCAACTATTTCGATTTTTTTTAAAATAAAAATTTGGGGATGGGGCTAGTTCCAACCATAGACAAGCCTATAAAGAAGACTCTATAAAAATTTCAAGTAAATCGGTCCAGTAGAACCTGAGAAATCGTGGGTATCGTTCCGAAAAAGTCAGTTTTGAGAAAAACGCGTTTAAAGTTTCGCGTAAAGTCTTTTGTTCGATTAGTTCCGGCCGAACCAGTTTGGATGCCGGGCCAGAAAAATGCCTATATCTCCGAAAATAATTTGAATTTTGAAAAATTCGCTTGTACACATATTCTTAATAGTTAAACTTTGAAAATATAAAAAAAATAATTACAATTTTTGATAATTTCTAGACCAGAATACCTACCCCCTTAAGTTTTGCCACGAAATTTGTAACACTCAGGAAGAGGCTGTAAAATATATGCATAAATGATCAGCGTGACTAACTAAGTTGAGTTAGCAATGTCCGTCAGCTTTTGATATATCGTTCTAAAATTGTGCACCCATGCGTTTTTCCCCAAGAAACCGCTCCCAATATCGATTGATGAACGATCTAATTAAAGTTTTTATATGGATAACTTTTTTATTCTACAAGATAGCTTCATAAAACTAACAAGATTATTGCCAATCTATAAATTATATTACGAGGCCTGTTATATATATTCTGGCCTAGGGCAACACTAAGTGTTGCCAGGTGCAATCTGACGTTTCCATTGGAAAGTTTGACATTTTTTAGCATAACATCACTAAGAACGTTTTGTCATTTAATCGTGAATTGTTTTATTTACAGGGAATTAAAAAATTCATCTCGGCCAAAAAATGTAATAAACTCGTGAACATTTTCGTGCGATCATTTTTCACAACTTTCGACGTGGATTATCACGACAAGAGTGCACCGATGAACTAAAATCTTTGTATGGCTATGAAGCACCATCCTATAGCACTGTGAAAAACTGGTACAACGAATTCAATCGTGGCCGACGCTCGCTCAAAGACGAATTCCGTGAAGGTCGTCCAAAAACAGCCGTTGTGCCAGAAAACATCGATGCCGTACGTGAACTGATAATGCAAGACCGTCATGTAACATACTTTCAGATAGAGGCATGCCTATGCATTTCTCCCACCAGCATACATTTGATATTGCATGAACACCTGGCCGTAAAAAAGGTTTGTTCTCGTTGGATCCCGCACAATTTGACAATCGCTCAAAAAGAGGCTCGTGTAGATTGGTGTAAAGAAATGCTGAAAAAATACGATCGCGGTGCTTCAAAAGACGTTTATAAGATCGTTACAGGTGACGAATCATGGATCTATGCGTATGAGCCCGAAACAAAACAGCAATCGACAAAAAAAAAAAAAAATAAGAATAAAAAAAACAAAAAAAAAACATTTTCGTTGATAAATATGCCTATTTACATTATTAGGCCAGAAATATATATGTAAGTATATCAACCTACGTATTTGCGTGATTTGTATGAAATCTCTGAAAAGTAAATAGTTTATTGAAAGTAATGGTCAAATCAGAGTTCTCATATTCACACACTTTTATCATCTGATTGTAAATTTGCGTATGTTATAGTTAAAGCTTAATTAAAATGTCCATTACACCTAAGTTTACACACCTTTAGCTGGCTTAACTACCCTCATTTGACATTTAGCACCTAAAGCGACCGCAACAACGTTTGCTGTAACCCTTTTTATGCCGCTTCTTTATTGCCAACTGCCGCTAATGTAATTCACAGCGCTCAACAAGAAGCAAAGAGAAGAGCGTACACACGCGCACCTGACTTTTAAAGTAGTTTTGTTATGAAATCTAATTATATTACCAAAGGCCGCCGCTTGCAGCTTGCGTTTGCCATTGCAGTTACTGTATGACGAGTCGCCTCTTCTAATTCCCGTATACACAGGTGTGTGCATGTTTGTGCATGCAGGTAAACATTTAAAACTGAATTTGAACGCATCTTACACACTCGACATCACGTCGGCGCACTTAACAAGTCCCACAAACAATGCGCAACCTGTCCGGCATTTGACAGCCACTATATTTGGTTTGTTTGTTTGTAAATCAGTGTTTTTTTATTTATTTCATTTCATTATGTTTTCATCGTTTATTTACTTTTTAGCTGTCTGTTTGCTTTTTCGCTTTTCGTTGGTTGTTGGTCAGTAACATTTGGCATTTCGCCCATTTTGGGCCACCGTGTCGCCGGCCATTAACTGCTGCTTAACACAAATGCTCGCACCTACAACAACACACATATGCTCATATGCTTGTGTTTTTGGTTATGGTGAATATGTGTCAAGGTTGTGTTAATAAAGCCAATGTGATTATGGCTAACTGCGCTTCAGGTGCCGATTTGTTATCGAATTTCGTAAGCGTTTTCCTAATGTGTCCGTCCATAATGGTTTTACGCTCGTGAAAATGCAATTAGCGCTGGGTCCGAGTGCCTGCAAGAATTCGAAGATCAATGTTATGAAAATATTGCAAATTTACATGCATATATTTGTATGTTTACGAATTTCAAGGGGACACTAAGCAAGTAAAAGCGGTCGATTATTTTATTTACTTCTAATTTTCATCATTGGTCATTTCAAGGTCGATTTCTCTTGCTTTCAGGTCTTTGTGGCGATTTGTGTGGCTTAGTGCGAATTTACTTGTATGTATATGTAATAACTGTTAATAAGATAAAGACCCTTGCCTTCAATTTAAGTGTCGACCTAATATAATGTATATGTATATTTCTTCTTGAAGTTTCCAAAAGGTAAGTAGGTTTCTAGAAAGCCCGAACTCATTCTTTATAATTTGAAATCATTCATAAATAAAATTGTGTTTTATAGTAACTTAAGATATTCTTCTCGACCAAAAAATGAAATAAAATCTCTTACATTTTCGCGTTCCGGAAACTATTGATGCTATGCACAAACTAGTATTGCAAGATCCTCTGACCTATCGTGAGATTGAGGCAACTATGGTCATTAGTCGGACTAGCATACGCTAAATATGGCATGAACATTTGACTAAAAAATTTTGTTCATGTTGTATCCCAATCGCTCAAAAAAGGCTCGTTTAGACAGATCAAGAGAAATGTTAACAAAATACGATACGCTTCGAAACACGCCTACGACATCGTGACAGGTGATGAATCGTGGAATTACACGTATGAGCCCATAAGTAAACAGCAATCTACTGTATGGGTGTTTGAAGACGAGCCAAATCCAACAAAAGTTGTTCACGCACGAAGCCCAAGTTTTTACATATTGTATGCTCTTGCTCCGCGGAAGAGCAAAGTACTAGAAGTAGGCTCTTCCTTTTATTTCGATCTTGTGCTAGTTTTTTGATATAAATCCAACTTTTTTGCGCCTTACATTATTCGATGTCCAAGTTTCTTTTTCCTTGTGGATTCTAGGCGAGAGCGTTGCGGTGATCCCAAGTTTCTTTTTCCTTGTGGATTCTAGGCGAGAGCGTTGCGGTGATCTCATCTCAGAACATGCCCATGGTTTTTTTTTTTAATTTCGACCCACAGACGAGTTTGGTATTTTCGTGAGCACAATTTCGTGTTAGAGACGGAGCTAGTAGTAAATGCGGTAATGTTGCGAAGGCATCGGTTTGTGAAATCTTGAAGCTTTTCGATGTGAGATGCTACGAGGTTCCATGGTTTGCAGTCGTATAGAAGTTTGGACTTATATAACGTTGGGGTTGAACATTTTTATTTGAGTACGCCGCGTAATAATCGAGTAGTTCCACAACTGAAAGCTTGCTTGAACTTTTTTATACGATTGGTGAATTGAAATAGAACTTTGGAATATTTTTTGGGGTTGAATTAGATTTGTATTTCTACGGTTACAACTTAAATTACTAGACATAAGAATAACTAAGTTTTTCATATACAGTAAAAAACTTTTTGAGAAATATATTTGATCTGGAAAAAGTTTTTCTATCTCAACTGAACTAAGACTTCGAGAGAATTTGAGTTATTCCACTTTTCTAACGCCGGCATGTGTCGCCACGGGTTTCGGGTGTTAGCCGTACACCATTCTTAGCAATCTCGTCTACTATTTCATTGCCCTCGATGCTTTGTAGCCTGGCGCCCAGTAGAAGTGAAGTTGCTTGCTTAACTGCTTCATAATTTGAATAAAAACAAGTAAGGAAGGGCTAAGTTCGGGTGTCACCGAACATTTTATACTCTCGCATGATAAAGTGATAATCGAGATTTCATTATCCGTTATTTACATATTTTTTTAGTTTGCTGTAAAATTAATTAGATTAGTAGTTCCTGAGATATGGCTTTTGGTCCAAAGTGGGCGACGCCACGCCCATATTCAATTTTTAAAAAAAGCCTGGGTGCAGCTTCCTCCTGCCATTTCTTCCGTAAAATTTAGTGTTTCTGACGTTTTTTGTTAGTCGGTTAACGCACTTTTAGTGAATTTCAACATAACCTTTGTATGGGAGGTGGGCGTGGTTATTATCCGATTTCTTCCATTTTTGAACTGTATATGGAAATGCCTGCAGGAAACGACTCTATAGAATTTGGTTGACATAGCTATAGTAGTTTCCGAGATATGTACAAAAAATTTAGTAGGGGGCGGGGCCACGGCCACTTTTTCCAAAAAAATTACGGAAAAATATGCCGCTCCCTAATGCGATCCTTTGTGCCAAATTTCACTTTAATATCTTTATTTATGGCTTAGTTATGACTCTTTATAGGTTTTCGGTTTCCGCCATTTTGTGGGCGTGGCAGTGGGCCGATTTTGCCCATCGTCGAACTTAACCTTCTTATGGAGCCAAGGAATACGTGTACCGAGTTTCATCATGATATCTCAATTTTTACTCAAGTTACAGCTTGCACGGACGGACGGACGGACAGACGGACGGACGGACAGACACACATCCGGATTTCAACTCTACTCGTCGCCCTGATCACTTTGGTATATATAACCCTATATCTGACTCTTTTAGTTTTAGGACTTACAAACAACCGTTATGTGAACAAAACTATAATACTCTCCTTAGCAACTTTGTTGCGAGAGTATAAAAAGTGCCATCGATCGTGAAAAATGTTAGGTATATTACATATAAGAATATACATTTTCAAAAGTAAATACATATTATATACATACACATATATCTATATATGTACATATCTAACTACACACATGCGGATGTAACGGTACCCCAGTTATCAACTCCAATTATTGCGAAAACCAACAACTCTAATTAGATTTGATTCATCAAAGCAATACAAATCTTTTCACTGTGCCGATAAATCATAAAAATATAGCAGTGTAATGGCATAACAAAAATTTGCAAGTCGTATTTTATCGTTGTTTAACCCGAGCATAACAAAATAAGTAAGCTCATGCAGTAAAGCATAGTGAAGGTTGGATAATATAGGAAATGTGATTTGTGTTATGATCGGTTTTCGAATGATAAAATTACCACGAAGTAGGGAAGCATAAAAAAGGAAAAATAACGTTTAGTATGGTATGTAGCTCAATATAGTTAGGAACGAACTGCCAAGTGTGTTTATGTAGAAAATTGAACTTTTAGATAAGGTAAGCCTACTTGAACCAGGACTTTGCGGCACTTAAAATTACTCAACACATCTGAACTTGGTTGTTATCCTAATTAATAAAATAGCAATAAGTATTATATATGACAAGTAAGTATACGAGACTGAATCACTATAATTTAATTTCATTTATGGATATATCCTGCTGTAATCCAATAAGTAACTGGCATATTAAAAAGTCAAGTGGAGGAACGAAAGAATTCTTGAACTGAAAAATTATTTCGCAAAAAATTACCAACGATTTCCATTGCGAACAGGAAAAACTAAACTAGACTAGAGTTTGCAAAACAATATCTAAATATGCCAACCACATTTTGGGATGGAGTAATTTGGTCCGATGAATCCAAATTCGAGCTAAGGAGTTCAAAAAAAAACGTAAACCTTTCTGATTGAAGCATGCAGGAGCTCCTCTCATGGTTTGGGGCTGTTTCTCAAAGTTTGGTATAGGTAGTTTTGTTAAAATCGATGGACGAACGACGGGTGCTTCACATGTTGAGATTCTTACCGAATATTTGTATCTTCTAATAAGAGAACAACACCAAAGGCACATCTCGCCTGGCTACTCGCTGTTTTGAAAAAACCTTAAACGAAAAACTGAACTGGCCAGCTCGAGACACCGGCCTTAAATCCAACTGAGCATTTGTAATCAATTTTGGACTCCAATATACAAAAAAGCGTCCATAAAGACTTGCAATCATTTTTCTTAGATATGAAGCGCCATTGGGATAATATTCCAATGAAAATATTAGAAAATTTATTTCGAAGCATTCCCAAATGTCTTTGTAAAGTAGTTCAAAATAAAAGTGGGAATACTAATTACTAACTTTGCTTTTAACCTAGACATTGGGCATGGGTCAATGCATATCAAGATCTTTTAAGAAATATTTTGTTTCTGTGAAGGGTATTATATATTCAGATTCTCCATGGCTCCCAGTAGTTCTCTCTGGTTTCGGTTGTTTTTCAATTGCTTTTAGTGGTTCTCTTTGGCTCTCACTTTTTCACCGTGGCTCTCCCTGATTCTCAGTTACTCTCCCTAGCTCTTCCTAGTCCTCACTGACTCTCCCTGGTTCTCTTTGTCTCTCTCTGGTTTTCATTGGCTGTCACTGGTTCTCGTTGGCCTTCAGTGGCCCTCTCCGGCTCTCAGTGGTTCTCTTTGGCTCTTCTTGGTTTTTACTAGAACTACCTGGTTGCCATTGTTTCTCTCTACTTCTTCTCGATTAAAATCCAGATAAATATCACGATATAAAAAACACCTGTTTAAGCTGATGGCTTAACCGCTAGTGCTATATATATTAATTGTAATTGTAATTAAATTACCTTTTCAAAAAAAAAAAAAAAAAAACACCTGTTAAAACTATAATAGTTTCGGTTCTGCCGAAATTTCGGGTTTCTTTTTATATTATATTAATTGTTGCGTTATTTATTCTATTGAGTCATTTACTAAGTACATTCCTTTTTTTAGTGCACGATTTTGGTATTGACAAATTTATCAGTTCAGCAAGCTCTCGAGTTGTTATTTGATGATTTGCGTCGACCAACGACTTTATTTTATTCGCATTTTCTTCGAGCGGCCATCCTCAAGATCGAAATTTTGTCATTAGCGTTCGGTCAACACATCTTCCCCATACATATCACATAATTTTCGTCTTGCTTGGACATTTGAACGTTTTGATGGTAAAATATGCCGAAAATGCTTTGTTCCAATTTCGATAGGGCACAAAACAAAAACAATTCCGAAAAATTTGAGAAAATTGTCAACGAACAAGCCTTACTAAGTCAACTTTTATATAATATTATGTTTTATATTACATATATATTAATGTAAAGGCGTTAAGTGTGAAGTTGGCTACGAAATATTGGGTAGTCGAAAAAGTCTTTTCGTATTTTGTCAATAGATGTCGTCGCCGTCATATATCTCCAGTGCTACCAATGACTGAGTAGCATATAGTGTTGGAAAGGTGAGATTTTAAGCTTCATTTAATCAAAAATTAAATACGGGGTAGTTGAAAAAATGGTTTGAATCGGACCAATACTTCCCTCAGTACCCATATATCTATATAAAGTTAATCGAACTTCGGGGTCACCTTGTACCGCATATATCGGCCAATATGTGAGTTATCTCAATAAAAATGAGCTAGCGCATATTACTCATAACAGTGTATATCTGTGTGTAAAATAGATAAATTTGAGCGAAAACTTGACTTACCCGCGCTATAACTAATATCAGGATTCTCAAACATCTGACTGACTTTACTCTATACGGTTAATTTTTTAGTATGTGATATGTTAGCAGTATGTGGTATTGGGAAAAATAGATAAAATTTGGTCGATGCTATCCCAACTTCCGTATACTAATTTTCGTTTTTCTAACAAGCCTTATGTGTCTGTCAATATAGGAGTTATATACATATGTATAGTATGGGTATACATTTTAGTATATAAAATGGCTTAAATTTCGATCCTCAGGTTGACGTTTTACACCATAAAATACTTTATTTTCCTTGATTTAATTCCTGACTTCCGTGATCAAATGTTTGAACTTAGTAATAGACCAGTTAGCCTCAAATCAGGTGATATTACTTTAAACATAATTTTTACTCTTAACCTCTTGCGGCATATTATGAATAACGATGAATTTGCGTCGTTAAGCTGGTCTAATAATATTGCAATTATGTCTGCCAATCATTTAAATTGAATTTGAAGCAATGTTGCCACTTTTCATTAACAAAAGCTGCGAATATTTTTACTTTTTAAATTTGTTGTTTTTTTTTAAGAGTATTCTATTTCTTTATAAATGCTATTATAGGTAAAGCGCAAAATATTAAAAAACTCTGGTCTATTCGTTTTGAAATGCAAACGTAAGCACATATTAAACGAAAAAAAAAACTTAAAAGCTATTATAGTTTAGTTTTTTAATATTTTGGTTAGGACTAATGGACATCAATTGTCTTTTGAATTATTTGTAAAAAATTAGTTAAGCGATAATAATCAAAATTTGTACAGATATGAAAAGTCAATAAAACTGTTAAAACAACGTTTAATTCCCAATTTTTATTTATTTTATATGATTTGAAATACAAAGTATTTTCCAGATGTTTCGCATCAATATTTAAAAAAAAAATGTATTCACTAAAATCCTTTGAACAAATTATTACATACTATTTTTTTAAAAAAGATTGCAACTGTCCGTTATTTGTTTTAACCATTAACTGCCAATAGCTTTCTACGCCTATAGGCAAACTAAATTTCAACTTCCACCAAATTTTTCAACATACATTTTACCCATTTATTGGTCAATATTACAAGTTGTTGCCATTGGCACGCGTTTCTATTTCAGTAATCGAATTCTGCATTATTTTCAACACCACATTACAAGCCATAAATAAAAAATCAAATACTTATATTTACAGCCGAAAAGCGCTGAGCAAACATTACTTTAGTCAAACAACTGTCGCAAATCAAATTGCTTGATGTAATGTGTAAGTTGGTTTATTGATTAACGACGGACATACTGCACTCGATGAATCGAGTGTAAGCCAGAGCTAAAAAATCCAACAAATGAAATGAATAAGAGAGAGAGGAAAGATTGTTAATAATAACCCAGTGAAGAATATTGGTAATATGTACGGCTGAAGAAAAAATATAACTATTTTACAACAAAAATAATAAAAAATAGAGAAATCCAATAAAAATTGCTCAAACTAGACTACTAAAATAATTATATGATGGAAAGGGTAGTTCTTTTACGAATTCTTAGGGTATTTTTAGAAATAATTGTTGTTGTTTTCAGCTATAAAATTTTATTTCGACATCCTTTAAAATTTAATTTAAATTTTGACTGCGTTACTATTATTTTTACGAGCAAAAATCATCACAACCATTTCAACCTCTACTTTATTATATTAAACCGTACCAAATGCCACACAACATGCCAACTTACAAGGTTACTGCTGATTATACACAAATTATTGAATTTATACTTTTATAAAATTCTTTACTTGAAAATAATATATTTGATTCAAACTTCAAATACATTATAACTAAAAAATTATTTTATCTAAAATTCAATTAAATCTCCCACATACATACATACATACATATGTATGTTGTTTGATCTCATATGGGACCATGTTGGACTTCAACTGAAGGCCATTAATTGCAATAAAAATAGCTCTTTTCATTGTGTCCTACTTGCTTGAAGTTCTTTGCCCGAATGAGCGTAAAAAAGCGCCATCTCGCGCAACCTCTCTAATCGAATTCAATGGTCGCGGCATTTCATTATTTAGTTACGTGTAGACAGAGACATGAAAAATGACAATTTTAAAGATTTCTTTTGCCAATAAAATATATTAGTAGTAGGTATAAATAGTGTATTAGTATTAAAACATTAGGATAAATATAAAATATTCTATTTTATGTGAGGTTGATTTCTTCTATGGTCTATTTTGATTAAGGGAATCTCGGTTTGGATATTTAAGCTACGGGAACAGTATTACCTGTTAAGTGGAAGCGTATTTGGTAAGGAAGTTCGCTCCCATGTATTTTTTGTGAGAAAATGTTGCCTGTTTGAGTCATATAAAGACTTTTCCGTTAAAAGGTTTCAGATTTTTTGATCCGAAGCTAATGGCGTTACGCTTCATACCATGTTGAGGTGAAATTTCGGCTGTTTTTATACCCAGAACAGGTATATATACTACTGTGCCCACTATGTCGACATTTGAATTTAAACTGCGCGCGTCGAGGGATTT
>NW_024396505.1:0-29826 GCF_016617805.1 Bactrocera tryoni
GTATGCTCTGGCAAATGTAGTGTGTTTGAGAAAAATCACATGTTTGTTTCAACTTTGTAAACGCTCTAGCGGCAAAAGTATTCGATGTAGGTGGGTCAAATAAACAGCATCGGTTAGATAATTTAAGGATCTTTTAGAAAAGCCCTCAACTCATTTCTATCACCTACACCAGGAGCATGGCAATAGTGTTCAGAACAAATGTAGTGTTTTGAGAAAAATCTCATTTTTGTTTCAGCTTTGTATACGCTCTAGCGGCTAAAGTATTTGACGTAGAAGGGTCAAATAAATAGCATCGGTTAGATAATTTAAGGAGCTTTTAGAAAAGCCCTCAAGCTATTTTCTTTTTCTTCCAGGAGCCTGGCAATAGTGTTCACAAAGAAATGTAGTGTTTTGAGAAAATTCACATGTTTGTTTCAACTTTGTAAACGCCCTAGCGGCGAAAGTATTCGATGTAGGTGGATCAAATAAATAGCATCGGTTAGATAATTTAAGAAGCTTTTAGAAAAGCCCTCAACCCATTTTTTATCCCTACCAGGAGCCTGGCAATAGTGCTCACAAACAAATGTAGTGTTTTAAGAAAAATCACATGTTTGTTTCAACTTTGTAAACGCTCTAGCGGCTAAAGTATTCGATGTAGGTGGGTCAAATAAATAGCATCGGTTAGATAATTTAAGGAGCTTTCAGAAAAGCCCTCAACGCATTCTCTATCCCTACCAGGAGCGCGGCAATAGTGTTCACAAACAAATGTAGTGTTTTGAGAAAAATCACATGTTTGTTTCAACTTTGTAAACGCTCTAGCGGCTAAAGTATTCGATGTAGGTGGGTCAAATAAATAGCATCGGTTAGATAATTCAAGAATCTTTTAGAAAAGCCCTCAACCTATTTTGTATCCCTACCAGGAGCGAGGCAATAGTGTTCACAAACAAATGTAGTGTTTTGAGAAAAATCACATGTTTGTTTCAACTTTGTAAACGCTCTAGCGGCTAAAGTATTCGATGTAGGTGGGTCAAATAACCAGCATCGGTTAGATAATTTAAGGAGCTTTCAGAAAAGCCCTCAACGCATTCTCTATCCCTACCAGGAGCGCGGCAATAGTGTTCACAAACAAATGTAGTGTTTTGAGAAAAATCACATGTTTGTTTCAACTTTGTAAACGCTCTAGCGGCTAAAGTATTCGATGTAGGTGGGTCATATAAATAGCATCGGTTAGATAATTTAAGGAGCCTTTAGAAAAGCCCTCAACTTATTCTCTATCCCCACCAGGAGCGTGACAATAGTGTTCACAAGCAAATGTAGTGTTTTGAGAAAAATCACATGTTTGTTTCAACTTTGTAAACGCTCTAGCGGCTGCAGTATTCGACGCAGGTGGGTCAAATAAACAGCATCGGTTAGATAATTTAAGGATCTTTTAGAAAAGCCCTCTACCTGTTTTCTATCCCTATCAGGGGCGAGGCAAAAGTGCTCACAAACAAATGTAGTGTTTTGAGAAAAATCACATGTTTGTTTCAACTTTGTAAACGCTCTAGCAGCTAAAATATTCGATGTAGGTGGGTCAAATAAACAACATCGGTTAGATAGCTTAAGGAGCTTTTAGAAAAGCCCTCAACCTATTTTCTATCCCTATCAGGAGCGCGGCAATAGTGTTCGCAAACAAATGTAGTGTTTTGAGAAAAATCACATGTTTGTTTCAACTTTGTAAACGCTCTAGCGGCTGAAGTATTCGACGCAGGTGGGTCAAATAAATAGCATCGGTTAGATAATTTAAGGATCTTTTAGAAAAGCCCTCAACTCATTCTCTATCCCTACCAGGAGCGCGGCAATAGTGTTCGCAAACAAATGTAGTGTTTTGAGAAAAATCACATGTTTGTTTCAACTTTGTAAACGCTCTAGCTTCTAAAGTACTCGATGTCGGTGGGTCAAATAAATAGCATCGGTTAGATAATTTAAGGAGCCTTTAGAAAAGCCCTCAACTTATTCTCTATCCCTACCAGGAGCGTGGCAATAGTGTTCACAAGCAAATGTAGTGTTTTGAGAAAAATCACATGTTTGTTTCAACTTTGTAAACGCCCTAGCGGCTAAAGTATTCGACGCAGGTGGGTCAAATAAATAGCATCGGTTAGATAATTTAAGGATCTTTTAGAAAAGCCCTCAACTTATTCTCTATCCCTACCAGGAGCGCGGCAATAGTGTTCGCAAACAAATGTAGTGTTTTGAGAAAAATCACATGTTTGTTTCAACTTTGTAAACGCTCTAGCTTCTAAAGTACTCGATGTCGGTGGGTCAAATAAATAGCATCGGTTAGATAATTTAAGGAGCCTTTAGAAAAGCCCTCAACTTATTCTCTATCCCTACCAGGAGCGTGGCAATAGTGTTCACAAGCAAATGTAGTGTTTTGAGAAAAATCACATGTTTGTTTCAACTTTGTAAACGCCCTAGCGGCTAAAGTATTCGATGTAGGTGGGTCAAATAAATAGCATCGGTTAGATAATTTAAGGATCTTTTAGAAAAGCCCTCAACCTGTTTTCTATCCCTACCAGGAGCGTGGCAATAGTGTTCACAAACAAATGAAGTGTTTTGAGAAAAATCACATTTTTGTTTCAACTTTGTAAACGCTCTAGCGGCTACAGTATTCGACGTAGGTGGGTCAAATAAACAGCATCGGTTAGATAATTTAAGGATCTTTTAGAAAAGAACTCAACCTATTCTCTATCCCTACCAGGAGCCTGGCAATAGTGTTCACAAACAAATGTAGTGTTTTTAGAAAAATCACATGTTTGTTTCAACTTTGTAAACGCCCTAGCGGCTAAAGTATTCGACGTAGGTGGGTCAAATAAATAGCATCGGTTAGATAATTTAAGGAGCTTTTAGAAAAGCCCTCAACCTGTTTTCTATCCCTACCAGGAGCGTGGCAATAGTGTTCACAAACAAATGAAGTGTTTTGAGAAAAATCACATTTTTGTTTCAACTTTGTAAACGCTCTAGCGGCTAAAGTATTCGACGTAGGTGGGTCAAATAAACAGCATCGGTTAGATAATTTAAGGATCTTTTAGAAAAGAACTCAACCTATTCTCTATCCCTACCAGGAGCCTGGCAATAGTGTTCACAAAGAAATGTAGTGTTTTGAGAAAATTCACATGTTTGTTTCAACTTTGTAAACGCTCTAGCGGCTAAAGTATTCGACGTAGGTGGGTCAAATAAATAGCATCGGTTAGATAATTTAAGGTGCCTTTAGAAAAGCCCTCAATTCATTCTCTATCCCTACCAGGAGCGCGGCAATAGTGCTCACAAACAAATGTAGTGTTTTGAGAAAAATCACATGTTTGTTTCAACTTTGTAAACGCTCTAGCGGCTAAAGTATTCGACGTAGGTGGGTCAAATAAACAGCATCGGTTAGATAGCTTAAGGAGCTTTTAGAAAAGCCCTCAACCCATTTTCTATCCCTACCAGGAGCGAGGCAATAGTGCTCACAAACAAATGGAGTGTTTTGAGAAAAATCACATGTTTGTTTCAACTTTGTTAACGCCCTAGCGGCTAAAGTATTCGATGTAGGTGGGTCAAATAAACAGCATCGGTTAGATAATTTAAGGAGCTTTTAGAAAAGCCCTCAACCTATTTTGTATCCCTACCAGGAGCCTGGCAATAGTGTTCACAAACAAATGTAGTGTTTTGAGAAAAATCACATGTTTGTTTCAACTTTGTAAACGCTCTAGCGGCTAAAGTATTCGATGTAGGTGGGTCAAATGAACAGCATCGGTTAGATAGCTTAAGGAGCTTTTAGAAAAGCCCTCAACTTATTCTCTATCCCTACCAGGAGCGTGGCAATAGTGTTCACAAGCAAATGTAGTGTTTTGAGAAAAATCACATGTTTGTTTCAACTTTGTAAACGCCCTAGCGGCTAAAGTATTCGATGTAGGTGGGTCAAATAAACAGCATCGGTTAGATAATTTAAGGATCTTTTAGAAAAGCCCTCAACTCATTCTCTATCCCTACCAGGAGCGAGGCAATAGTGTTCACAAACAAATGTAGTGTTTTGAGAAAAATCACATGTTTGTTTCAACTTTGTAAACGCTCTAGCGGCTAAAGTATTCGACGTAGGTGGGTCAAATAAATAGCATCGGTTAGATAATTTAAGAAGCTTTTAGAAAAGCCTTTAACCTATTCTCTATCCTTACCAGAAGCGTGGCAGTAGTGTTCACAAACAAATGTAGTGTTTTGAGAAAAATCACATGTTTGTTTCAACTTTGTAAACGCTCTAGCGGCTAAAGTATTCGATGTAGGTGGGTCAAATAAACAGCATCGGTTAGATAGCTTAAGGAGCTTTTAGAAAAGCCCTCAACTTATTCTCTATCCCTACCAGGAGCGTGGCAATAGTGTTCACAAGCAAATGTAGTGTTTTGAGAAAAATCACATGTTTGTTTCAACTTTGTAAACGCCCTAGCGGCTAAAGTATTCGAAGCAGGTGGGTCAAATAAATAGCATCGGTTAGATAATTTAAGGAGCTTTTAGAAAAGCCCTCAACTTATTCTCTATCCCTACCAGGAGCGTGGCAATAGTGTTCACAAACAAATGTAGTGTTTTGAGAAAAATCACATGTTTGTTTCAACTTTGTAAACGCTCTAGCGGCTAAAGTATTCGACGTAGGTGGGTCAAATAAACAGCATCGGTTAGATAATTTAAAGAACTTTTAGAAAAGCCCTCAACCTATTTTCTATCCCTACCAGGAGCGTGGCAATGGTGTTCAAAAGTAAATGTAGTGTTTTGAGAAAAATCACATGTTTGTTTCAACTTTGTAAACGCTCTAGCGGCTAAAGTATTCGACGTAGGTGGGTCAAATAAACAGCATCGGTTAGATAATTTAAGGAGCTTTTAGAAAAGCCCTCAACTTATTCTCTATCCCTACCAGGAGCGTGGCAATAGTGTTCACAAACAAATGTAGTGTTTTGAGAAAAATCACATGTTTTTTTCAACTTTGTAAACGCTCTAGCGGCTAAAGTATTCGACGTAGGTGGGTCAAATAAACAGCATCGGTTAGATAATTTAAGGAGCTTTTAGAAAAGCCCTCAACCTATTTTCTATCCCTACCAGGAGCGTGGCAATAGTGCTCACAAACAAATGTAGTGTTTTGAGAAAAATCACATGTTTGTTTCAACTTTGTAAACGCTCTAGCGGCTAAAGTATTCGACGTAGGTGGGTCAAATAAACAGCATCGGTTAGATAATTTAAGGAGCTTTTAGAAAAGCCCTCAACTTATTCTCTATCCCTACCAGGAGCGTGGCAATAGTGTTCACAAGCAAATGTAGTGTTTTGAGAAAAATCACATGTTTGTTTCAACTTTGTAAACGCCCTAGCGGCTAAAGTATTCGACGCAGGTGGGTCAAATAAACAGCATCGGTTAAATAATTTAAGGAGCTTTTAGAAAAGCCCTCAACCTGTTTTCTATCCCTACCAGGAGCGAGGCAATAGTGTTCACAAGCAAATGTAGTGTTTTGAGAAAAATCACATGTTTGTTTCAACTTTGTAAATGCTCTAGCGGCAAAAGTATTCTATGTTGGTGGATCAAATAAATAGCATCGGTTAGATAATTTAAGGATCTTTTAGAAAAGCCCTCAACTCATTCTCTATCCCTACCAGGAGCGCGGCAATAGTGTTTGCAAACAAATGTAGTGTTTTGAGAAAAATCACATGTTTGTTTCAACTTTGTAAACGCTCTAGCGGCAAAAGTATTCGATGTAGGTGGGTCAAGTAAATAGCATCGGTTAGATAATTTAAAGAGCTTTTAGAAAAGCCATCAACCTATTCTCTATCCTTACCAGGAGCGTGGCAATGGTGTTCACAAGCAAATGTAGTGTTTTGAGAAAAATCACATGTTTGTTTCAACTTTGTAAACGCCCTAGCGGCTAAAGTATTCGACGCAGGTGGGTCAAATAAACAGCATCGGTTAAATAATTTAAGGAGCTTTTAGAAAAGCCCTCAAGCTATTTTCTTTTTCTACCAGGAGCGAGGCAATAGTGTTCACAAGCAAATGTAGTGTTTTGAGAAAAATCACATGTTTGTTTCAACTTTGTAAATGCTCTAGCGGCAAAAGTATTCTATGTTGGTGGATCAAATAAATAGCATCGGTTAGATAATTTAAGGATCTTTTAGAAAAGCCCTCAACTCATTCTCTATCCCTACCAGGAGCGCGGCAATAGTGTTTGCAAACAAATGTAGTGTTTTGAGAAAAATCACATGTTTGTTTCAACTTTGTAAACGCTCTAGCGGCAAAAGTATTCGATGTAGGTGGGTCAAGTAAATAGCATCGGTTAGATAATTTAAAGAGCTTTTAGAAAAGCCATCAACTTATTCTCTATCCCTACCAGGAGCGTGGCAATAGTGTTCACAAGCAAATGTAGTGTTTTGAGAAAAATCACATGTTTGTTTCAACTTTGTAAACGCTCTTGCGTTTAAAGTATTCGATGTAGTGGGGTCAAATAAAAAGCATCGGTTAGATAATTTAAGGATCTTTTAGGAAAGCCCTTAACCTATTTTCTATCCCTACCGGGAGCCTCGCAATAGTGTTCGCAAACAAATGAAGTGCTTTGAAAAAATCACATGTTTGTTTCAACTTTGTAAACGCTCTAGCGGCTAAAGTATTCGAGGTAGGTGGGTCAAATAAATAGCATCGGTTAGATAATTTAAAGAGCCTTTAGAAAAGCCCTTAACCTATTTTCTATCCCTACCGGGAGCCTGGCAATAGTGTTCGCAAACAAATGAAGTGCTTTGAAAAAATCACATGTTTGTTTCAACTTTGTAAACGCTCTAGCGGCTAAAGTATTCGAGGTAGGTGGGTCAAATAAATAGCATCGGTTAGATAATTTAAAGAGCCTTTAGAAAAGCCCTCAATTTATTCTCTTTCCCTACCAGGAGCGTGGCAATAGTGTTCGCAATCAAATAAAGTGCTTTGAGAAAAATCACATGTTTGTTTCAACTTTGTAAACGCTCTAGCGGCTAAAGTATTCGACGTAGGTGGGTCAAATAAACAGCATCGGTTAGATAATTTAAGAATCTTTTAGAAAAGCCCTCAACCTATTTTCTATCCCTACCAGGAGCCTGGCAGTAGTGTTCGCAATCAAATAAAGTGCTTTGAGAAAAATCACATGTTTGTTTCAACTTTGTAAACGCTCTAGCGGCTAAAGTATTCGACGTAGGTGGGTCAAATAAACAGCATCGGTTAGATAATTTAAGGAGCTTTTAGAAAAGCCCTCAACTTATTCTCTATCCCTACCAGGAGCGCGGCAATAGTGTTCACAAACAAATGTAGTGTTTTGAGAAAAAAGTGTTTTGAGAAAAATCACATGTTTGTTTCAACTTTGTAAACGCTCTAGCGGCTAAAGTATTCGACGTAGGTGGGTCAAATAAACAGCATCGGTTAGATAATTTAAGGAGCTTTTAGAAAAGCCCTCAACTTATTCTCTATCCCTACCAGGAGCGTGGCAATAGTGTTCACAAACAAATGTAGTGTTTTGAGAAAAATCACATGTCTGTTTCAACTTTGTAAACGCTCTAGCGGCTAAAGTATTCGACGTAGGTGGGTCAAATAAATAGCATCCGTTAGATAATTTAAGAAAACTTTCAGAAACGTCATCAGCCTATTTTCTATCCCTACCAGGAGCGTGGCAATAGTGCTCACAACAAATGTAGTGTTTTGAGAAAAATCACATGTTTGTTTCAACTTTGTAAACGCTCTAGCGGCTAAAGTATTCGATGTAGGTGGGTCAAATAAATAGCATCGGTTAGATAATTTAAGGAGCTTTCAGAAAAGCCCTCAACGCATTCTCTATCCCTACCAGGAGCGTGGCAATAGCGTTCACAAACAAATGTAGTGTTTTGAGAAAAATCACATGTTTGTTTCAACTTTGTAAACGCTCTAGCGTCTAACGTATTCGACGTAGGTGGGTCAAATAAATAGCATCGGTTAGATAATTTAAGGAGCTTTTAGAAAAGCCCTCAACTTATTTTCTATTCCTACCAGGAGCCTGGCAATAGTGCTCACAACAAATGTAGTGTTTTGAGAAAAATCACATGTTTGTTTCAACTTTGTAAACGCTCTAGTGTCTAAAGTGTTTGACGTAGTTGGGTCAAATAAAAAGCATCGGTTAGATAATTTAAGGAGCCTTAAGAAAAGCCCTCAACTTATTCTCTATCCCTACCAGGAGCGTGGCAATAGCGTTCACAAACAAGTGTAGTGTTTTGAGAAAAATCACATGTTTGTTTCAACTTTGTAAACGCTCTAGTGTCTAAAGTGTTTGACGTAGTTGGGTCAAATAAAAAGCATCGGTTAGATAATTTAAGGAGCCTTAAGAAAAGCCCTCAACTTATTCTCTATCCCTACCAGGAGCGTGGCAATAGCGTTCACAAACAAGTGTAGTGTTTTGAGAAAAATCACATGTTTGTTTCAACTTTGTAAACGCTCTAGCGTTTAAAGTGTTTGACGTAGTTGGGTCAAATAAATAGCATCGGTTAGATAATTTAAGGAGCCTTAAGAAAAGCCCTCAACTTATTCTCTATCCCTAATAGGAGCGTGGCAATAGTGTTCACAAGCAAATGTAGTGTTTTGAGAAAAATCACATGTTTGTTTCAACTTTGTAAACGCTCTAGCGGCTAAAGTATTCGAGGTAGGTGGGTCAAATAAATAGCATCGGTTAGATAATTTAAAGAGCCTTTAGAAAAGCCCTCAACTTATTCTCTATCCCTACCAGGAGCGTGGCAATAGTGTTCACAAGCAAATGTAGTGTTTTGAGAAAAATCACATGTTTGTTTCAACTTTGTAAACGCTCAAGCGGCTAAAGTATTCGATGTAGGTGCGTCAAATAAATAGCATCGGTTAGATAATTTAAGGCGCTTTTAGAAAAGCCCTCAACTTATTTTCTATCCCTACCAGGAGCGTGGCAATAGTGTTCACAAGCAAATGTAGTGTTTTGAGAAAAATCACATGTTTGTTTCAACTTTGTAAACGCTCTAGCGGCTAAAGTATTCGAGGTAGGTGGGTCAAATAAATAGCATCGGTTAGATAATTTAAGGAGCTTTTAGAAAAGCCCTCAACTTATTCTCTATCCCTACCAGGAGCGTGGCAATAGTGTTCACAAACAAATGTAGTGTTTTGAGAAAAATCACATGTTTGTTTCAACTTTGTAAACGCTCAAGCGGCTAAAGTATTCGATGTAGGTGCGTCAAATAAATAGCATCGGTTAGATAATTTAAGGAGCTTTTAGAAAAGCCCTCAACTTATTCTCTATCCCTACCAGGAGCGTGGCAATAGTGTTCACAAAGAAATGTAGTGTTTTGAGAAAAATCACATGTTTGTTTCAACTTTGTAAACGCTCTAGCGGCTAAAGTATTCGACGTAGGTGGGTCAAATAAATAGCATCGGTTAGATAATTTAAGGAGCTTTTGGAAAAGCTCTCAACCTATTTTCTATCCCTATCAGGAGCGTGGCAAAACGCTTTAGCGGCTAAAAAGTTCGACGTAGGTGCGTCATATAATTAGCGTCGGTTAGATAGTTTAAGGAGCTTTTGGAAAAAACCTTAACCTATTCTCTATCCCTACCAGGAGCGTGGCAATAGTGTTCACAAACAAATGTAGTGTTTTGAGAAAAATCACATGTTTGATTCAACTTTGTAAACGCTCTAGCGGCTAAAGTATTCGACGTAGGTAGGTCAAATAAAAAGCATCGGTTAGATAATTTAAGGAGCTTTTAGAAAAGCCCTCAACCTATTTTCTATTCCTACCAGGAGCCTGGCAATAGTGCTCACAACAAATGTAGTGTTTTGAGGAAAATCACATGTTTGATTCAACTTTGTAAACGCTCTAGCGGCTAAAGTATTCGACGTAGGTAGGTCAAATAAAAAGCATCGGTTAGATAATTTAAAGATCTTTTAGAAAAGCCCTCAACCTATTTTCTATTCTTACCAGGAGCCTGGCAATAGTGCTCACAACAAATGTAGTGTTTTGAGAAAAATCACATGTTTGTTTCAACTTTGTAAACGCTCTAGCGTTTAAAGTGTTTGACGTAGTTGGGTCAAATAAATAGCATCGGTTAGATAATTTAAGGAGCCTTAAGAAAAGCCCTCAACTTATTCTCTATCCCTACCAGGAGCGTGGCAATAGCGTTCACAAACAAATGTAGTGTTTTGAGAAAAATCACATGTTTGTTTCAACTTTGTAAACGCTCTAGCGGCTAAAGTATTCGACGTAGGTGGGTCAAATAAACAGCATCGGTTAGATAATTTAAAGAGCTTTTAGAAAAGCCCTCAACTTATTCTCTATCCCTACCAGGAGCGTGGCAATAGTGTTCACAAGCAAATGTAGTGTTTTGAGAAAAATCACATGTTTGTTTCAACTTTGTAAACGCCCTAGCGGCTAAAGTATTCGATGTAGGTGGGTCAAATAAATAGCATCGGTTAGATAATTTAAGGATCTTTTAGAAAAGCCTTCAACCTGTTTTCTATCCCTACCAGGAGCGAGGCAATAGTGTTCACAAACAAATGTAGTGTTTTGAGAAAAATCACATGTTTGTTTCAACTTTGTAAACGCCCTAGCGGCTAAAGTATTCGATGTAGGTGGGTCAAATAAATAGCATCGGTTAGATAATTTAAGGATCTTTTAGAAAAGCCCTCAACTTATTCTCTATCCCTACCAGGAGCGTGGCAATAGTGTTCACAAGCAAATGTAGTGTTTTGAGAAAAATCACATGTTTGTTTAAACTTTGTAAACGCTGTAGCGGCTAAAGTATTCGACGTAGGTGGGTCAAATAAACAGCATCGGTTAGATAATTTAAGGATCTTTTAGAAAAGCCCTCAACCTGTTTTCTATCCCTACCAGGAGCGAGGCAAAAGTGCTCACAAACAAATGTAGTGTTTTGAGAAAAATCACATGATTGTTTCAACTTTGTAAACGCTCTAGCGGCTAAAGTATTCGACGTAGGTGGGTCAAATAAACAGCATCGGTTAGATAATTTAAGGTGCCTTTAGAAAAGCCCTCAACTCATTCTCTATCCCTACCAGGAGCGTGGCAATAGTGTTCACAAGCAAATGTAGTGTTTTGAGAAAAATCACATGTTTGTTTCAACTTTGCAAACGCTCTAGCGGCTAAAGTATTCAACGCAGGTGGGTCAAATAAACAGCATTGTTTAGACAATTTAAGGAGCTTTTAGAAAAGCCCTCAACTTATTCTCTATCCCTACCAGGAGCGTGGCAATAGTGTTCACAATGAAATGTAGTGTTTTGAGAAAAATCACATGATTGTTTCAACTTTGTAAACGCTCTAGCGGCTAAAGTATTCGACGTAGGTGGGTCAAATAAACAGCATCGGTTAGATAATTTAAGGTGCCTTTAGAAAAGCCCTCAACTCATTCTCTACCTACCAGGAGCGCGGCAATAGTGTTCGCAAACAAATGTAGTGTTTTGAGAAAAATCACATGTTTGTTTCAACTTTGTAAACGCTCTAGCGGCTAAAGTATTCGATGTAGGTTTGTCAAATAAACAGCATCGGTTAGATAATTTAAGGAGCCTTTAGAAAAGCCCTCAACTTATTCTCTATCCCTACCAGGAGCGTGGCAATAGTGTTCACAAGCAAATGTAGTGTTTTGAGAAAAATCACATGTTTGTTTCAACTTTGTAAACGCTCTAGCGGCAAAAGTATTCGATGTAGTTGGGTCAAATAAATAGCATCGGTTGGATAATTCAAGGATCTTTTAGAAAAGCCCTCAACCTATTTTGTATCCCTACCAGGAGCGAAGCAATAGTGTTCACAAACAAATGTAGTGTTTTGAGAAAAATCACATGTTTGTTTCAACTTTGTAAACGCTCTAGCGGCTAAAGTATCCGATGTAGGTTTGTCAAATAAACAGCATCGGTTAGATAATTTAAGGAGCCTTTAGAAAAGCCCTCAACTTATTCTCTATCCCTACCAGGAGCGTGGCAATAGTGTTCACAAGCAAATGTAGTGTTTTGAGAAAAAATCACATGTTTGTTTCAACTTTGTAAACGCTCTAGCGGCTAAAAGTATTCGACGTAGGTGGGTCAAATAAATAGCATCGGTTAGATAATTTAAGGATCTTTTAGAAAAAGCCCTCAACTGCATTCCTTCTATCCCTACCTGGCAGCGAGCAAATAGTGTCAAAACACTACGGTGAGCAATAGCTCCTGGTAAAAAGGAATAGAAAATAGGTTGAGGGCTTTTCTAAAAGCTCCTTAAATTATCTAACCGATGCTATTTATTTGACTTACCTACGTCGAATACTTTAGCCGCTAGAGCGTTTACAAAGTTGAAACAAACATGTGATTTTTCTCAAAACACTACATTTGTTGTGAGCACTATTGCCAGGCTCCTGGTAGGAATAGAAAATAGGTTGAGGGCTTTTCTAAAAGCTCCTTAAATTATCTAACCGATGCTTTTTATTTGACCTACCTACGTCGAATACTTTAGCCGCTAGAGCGTTTACAAAGTTGAAACAAACATGTGATTTTTCTCAAAACACTACATTTGTTTGTGAACGCTATTGCCGCGCTCCTGGTAGGGTTAGAGAATGAGTTGAGGGCTTTTCTGAAAGCTCCTTAAATTATCTAACCGATGCTGTTTATTTGACCTACCTACGCTAAAGCGTTTACAAAGTTGAAACAAACATGTGATTTTTCTCAAAACACTACATTTGTTGTGAGCACTATTGCCAGGCTTATGGTAGGGGTAGAAAATAGGTTGAGTGCTTTTCTAAAGGCTCTTTAAATTATCTAACCGATGCTATTTATTTGACCCACCTACGTCGAATACTTTAGCCGCTAGAGCGTTTGCCAAGTTGAAACAAACATGCGAATTTTCTCAAAACACTACATTTGTTTGCCAGGCTCCTGGTAGGAATAGAAAAGAAGTTGAGGGCGTTTCTAAAAGCTCCTTAAACTATCCAACCTATGCTCTTTATTTGACCCACCTACGTCAAATACTTAAGCCGCTAGAGCGTTTACAAAGTTGAAACAAACATGCGATTTTTCTCAAAACACTATATTTGTTTATGAACAATATTGCCTCGCTCCTGGTAGGGATAGAAAACAGATTGAGGGCTTTTCTAAAAGATTCTTAAATTACCTAACCGGTGCTATTTATTTGACCCACCTGCGTCGAATACTTTAGCCGCTAGAGCGTTTACAAAGTTGAAACAAACATGTGATTTTTCTCAAAACACTACATTTGTTTGCCAGGCTCCTGGTAGGAATAGAAAATAAGTTGAGGGCTTTCCTGAAAGCTCTTTAAATTGTCTAACCGATGCTATTTTTTTGACCCACCTACGTCGAATACTTTAGCCGCTAGAGCGTTTACAAAGTTGAAACAAACATGTGATTTTTCTCAAAACACTACATTTGTTTGTGAACACTATTGCCACGCTCCTGGTAGGGATAGAGAATAAGTTGAGGGCTTTTCTAAAAGCTCCTTAAATTATCTAACCGATGCTGTTTATTTGATCCACCTACGTGGAATACTTTAGCCGCTAAAGCGTTTACAAAGTTGAAACAAACATGTGATTTTTCTCAAAACACTACATTTGTTTGCGAACACTATTGCCGCGCTCCTGGTAGGGATAGAGAATGAGTTGAGGGCTTTTCTAAAAGCTCCTTAAGTTATCTAACCGATGCTATTTATTTGACCTACCTGCTTCGAATACTTTAGCCGCTTGAGCGTTTACAAAGTTGAAACAAACATGTGATTTTTGGCAAAACACTACATTTCTTTGTGAACACTATTGCCACGCTCCTGGTAGGGATAGAGAATAAGTTGAGGGCTTTTCTAAAAGCTCCTTAAGTTATCTAACCGATGCTATTTATTTGACCTACCTGCTTCGAATACTTTAGCCGCTTGAGCGTTTACAAAGTTGAAACAAACATGTGAATTTTCTCAAAACACTACATTTGTTTGTGAACACTATTGCCAGGCTCCTGGTAGGGATACAAAATAGGTTGAGGGCTTTTCTAAAAGCTCCTTAAATTATCTAACCGATGCTATTTATTTGACCCACCGACATCGAATACTTTAGCCGCTAGAGCGTTTACAAAGTTGAAACAAACATGTGATTTTTCTCAAAACACTACATTTGTTTAAGAACACTATTGCCGCGCTCCTGGTAGAAATAGAGAATAAGTTGAGGGCTTTTCTAAAAGCTCCTTAAATTATCTAACCGACGTTATTTATTTGACTCGCCTACGTCGAATGCGTTAGCCGCTAGAGCGTTTAAAATGTTGAAACAAAAATGTGATCTTCTAAAAAAACTACAATTGTTTGTGAACACTATTGCCACGCTCCTGACAGAGATAGAGAAAAGGTAAGGCACCTTCCTAAAAGGCGGTTAAATTATCTAACCGACGCTACTTATTTGACTCACCTACGTCGAATACTTTAGCCGCTAGAGCTTTTAAAATGTTGAAACAAAAATGTGATTTTCTCAAAAAACTACATTTATTTGTGAACACTATTGCCACGCTCCTGATAAGCATAGAGAATAAGTTGAGGGCTTTTCTAAAGGCTCCTTAAGCTATCTAACCGATGCTGTTTATTTGACAAACCTACATCGAATACTTTAGCCGCTAGAGCGTTTACAAAGTTGAAACAAACATGTGATTTTTCTCAAAACACTACATTTGTTTGTGAACACTATTGCTTCGCTCCTGGTAGGGATACAAAATAGGTTGAGGGCTTTTCTAAAGGCTCCTTAAGCTATCTAACCGATGCTGTTCATTTGACCCACCTACATCGAATACTTTAGCCGCTAGAGCGTTTACAAAGTTGAAACAAACATGTGATTTTTCTCAAAACACTACATTTGTTTGTGAACACTATTGCTTCGCTCCTGGTAGGGATAGAGAATAAGTTGAGGACTTTTCTAAAAGCTCCTTAAATTATCTAACCGATGCTGTTTATTTGACCCACCTACGTCGAATACTTTAGCTGCTAGAGCGTTTACAAAGTTGAAACAAACATGTGATTTTTCTCAAAACACTACATTTGTTTGCGAACACTATTGCCGCGCTCCTGGTAGGGATAGAGAATGAGTGGAGGGCTTTTCTAAAAGCTCCTTAAATTATCTAACCGATGCTATTTATTTGACCCACCTACGTCGAATACTTTAGCCGCTAGAGCGTTTACAAAGTTGAAACAAACATGTGATTTTTCTCAAAACACTACATTTGCTTGCGAACACTATTGCCGCGCTCCTGGTAGGGATAGAGAATAAGTTGAGGGCCTTTCTAAAAGCTCCTTAAATTATCTAACAGATGCTATTTATTTGATCCACCTACGTGGAATACTTTAGCCGCTAAAGCGTTTACAAAGTTGAAACAAACATGTGATTTTTCTCAAAACACTACATTTGTTTGTGAACACTATTGTCGCGCTCCTGGTAGGGATAGAGAATAAGTTGAGGGCTTTTCTAAAGGCTCCTTAAATTATCTAACCGATGCTATTTATTTGTCCCACCTACGTCTAACACTTTAGCCGCTAGAGCGTTTACAAAGTTGAAACAAAAATGTGATTTTTCTCAAAACACTGCATTTGTTTGTGAACACTATTGTGAGGCTCCTGGTTGGGATAGAAAACAGGTTGAGGGCTTTTCTTCTAAAAGCTCCTTAAATTATCTAACCGATGCTGTTTATTTGACCCACCTACATCGAATACTTTAGCCGCTAGAGCGTTTACAAAGTTGAAACAAACATGTGATTTTTCTCAAAACACTACATTTGTTTGTGAACACTATTGCCACGCTCCTGGTAGGGATAGAGAATAAGTTGAGGGCTTTTCTAAAGGCTCCTTAAATTATCTAACCGATGCTGTTTATTTGACCCACCTACATAGAATACTTTAGCCGCTAGAGCGTTTACAAAGTTGAAACAAACATGTGATTTTTCGCAAAACACTACATTTGTTTGTGAACACTGTTGCCACGCTCCTGGTAGGGATAGAGAATAAGTTGAGGGCTTTTCTAAAGGCTCCTTTAATTATCTAACCGATGCTGTTTATTTGACCCACCTACATAGAATACTTTAGCCGCTAGAGCGTTTACAAAGTTGAAACAAACATGTGATTTTTTGCAAAACACTACATTTCTTTGTGAACACTATTACCACGCTCCTGGTAAGGATAGAGAATAAGTTGAGGGCTTTTCTAAAAGCTCCTTAAATTATCTAACCGATGCTGTTTATTTGACCCACCTACCTCGAATACTTTAGCCGCTAGAGCGTTTACAAAGTTAAAACAAACATGTGATTTTTCTCAAAACACTACATTTGTTTGTGAACACTATTGCCGCGCTCCTGGTAAGGATAGAGAATAAGTTGAGGGCTTTTCTAAAGGCTCCTTAAATAATCTAACCGATGCTTTTTATTTGACCTACCTACGTCGAATACTTTAGCCGCCAGAGCGTTTACAAAGTTGAAACAAACATGTGATTTTTCTCAAAACACTACACTTGTTTGTGAACGCTATTGCCAGGCTGCTGGAAGGAATAGAAAATAGGTCGAGGGCTTTTCTAAAAGCTCCTTAAATTATCTAACCGATGCTATTTATTTGACCCAACTAAGTCAAACACTTTAAGCGCTAGAGCGTTTACAAAGTTGAAACAAACATGTGATTTTTCTCAAAACACTACATTTGTTGTGAGCACTATTGCCAAGTCCCTGGTAGGAATAGAAAATAGGTTGAGGGCTTTTCTAAAAGATCTTTAAATTATCTAACCGATGCTATTTATTTGATTCACCTGCGTTGAATACTTAAGCCGCTAGAGCGTTTACAAAGTTGAAAATAAACATGTGATTTTTCTCAAAACACTACATTTGTTTGTGAACACTATTGCCAGGCTCCTGGTAGGGATAGAAAACAGGTTGAGGGCTTTTCTAAAGGCTCCTTTAATTATCTAACCGATGCTGTTTATTTGACCCACCCACATCGAATACTTTAGCTGCTAGGGCGTTTACAAAGTTGAAACAAACATGTGATTTTTCTCAAAACACTACATTTGTTTGTGAACACTATTGCCAGGCTCCTGGTAGGGATAGAAAACAGGTTGAGGGCTTTTCTAAAAGATCCTTAAATTATCTAACCGATGCTGTTTATTTGACCCACCTACATCGAATACTTTAGCCGCTAGGGCGTTTACAAAGTTGAAACAAACATGTGATTTTTCTCAAAACACTACATTTGTTTGTGAACACTATTGCCAGGCTCCTGGTAGGGATAGAAAACAGGTTGAGGGCTTTTCTAAAGGCTCCTTTAATTATCTAACCGATGCTGTTTATTTGACCCACCCACATCGAATACTTTAGCTGCTAGGGCGTTTACAAAGTTGAAACAAACATGTGATTTTTCTCAAAACACTACATTTGTTTGTGAACACTATTGCCAGGCTCCTGGTAGGGATAGAAAACAGGTTGAGGGCTTTTCTAAAAGCTCCTTAAATTATCTAACCGATGCTATTTATTTGACCCACCTACGTCGAATACTTTAGCTGCTAGGGCGTTTACAAAGTTGAAACAAACATGTGATTTTTCTCAAAACACTACATTTGTTTGTGAACACTATTGCCAGGCTCCTGGTAGGGATAGACAATAAGTTGAGGGCTTTTCTAAAGGCTCCTTTAATTATCTAACCGATGCTGTTTATTTGACCCACCCACATCGAATACTTTAGCTGCTAGGGCGTTTACAAAGTTGAAACAAACATGTGATTTTTCTCTAAACACTACATTTGCTTGTAAACTCTATTGCCATTCTCCTGGTAGGGATAGAGAACAGGTTGAGGGTTTTTCAAATAGCTCTTTAAATTTTCTACCCGGTGCTAATTAATTGACCCACCTACGTCAAATACTTTACCGCTAGAGCGTTTACAAAATTGAAACAAAAATATGATTTTTCTCAAAACACTACATTTGTTTGTGAACACTATTGCCAGGCTCCTGGTAGGTATAGAGGATAAGTTGAGGGCTTTTCTAAAAGCTCCTTAAATTATCTAACCGATGCTATTTATTTGACCCACCTTCGTCGAATACTTTGGCCGCTAGAGCGTTTACAAAGTTGAAACAAACATGTGATTTTTCTCAAAACACTACATTTGTTTGTGAACACTATTGCCACGCTACTTGTAGCGATACAAAAAAGGTTGAGGGCTTTTCTAAAAGCTCCTTAAATTATCTAACCGATGCTGTTTATTTGACCCACCTACGTCGAACACTTTAGCCGCTAGAGCGTTTACAAAGTTAAAACAAACATGTGATTTTTCTCAAAACACTACATTTGTTTGTGAACACTATTGCCGCGCTCCTGGTAGGGATAGAGAATAAGTTGAGGGCTTTTCTAAAGGCTCCTTAAATAATCTAACCGATGCTTTTTATTTGACCTACCTACGTCGAATACTTTAGCCGCCAGAGCGTTTACAAAGTTGAAACAAACATGTGATTTTTCTCAAAACACTACATTTGTTTGTGAACACTATTGCCGCGCTCCTGGTAGGGATAGAGAATAAGTTGAGGGCTTTTCTAAAAGCTCCTTGAATTATCTAACCGATGCTGTTTATTTGACCCAGTTACGTCAAACACTTTAGCCGCTAGAGCGTTTACAAAGTTGAAACAAACATGTGATTTTTCTCAAAACACTACATTTGTTTGTGAACGCTATTGCCAGGCTCCTGGTAGGGATAGAGAATAAGTTGAGGCCTTTTCTAAAAGATCCTTAAATTATCTAACCGATGCTATTTATTTGACCCACCTGCGTCGAACACTTTAGACGCTAGGGCGCTTACAAAGTTGAAACAAACATGAGATTTTTCTCAAAACACTACATTTATTGTGAACACTATTGCCACGCTCCTGGTAGGGATAGAGAATAAGTTGAGGGCTTTTCTAAAAGCTCCTTAAATTATCTAACCGATGCTTTTTATTTGACCTACCTACGTCGAATACTTTAGCCGCTAGAGCGTTTACAAAGTTGAAACAAACATGTGATTTTTCTCAAAACACTACATTTGCTTTCGAACACTATTGCCACGCTCCTGGTAGGGATAGAAAATAGGCTGATGACGTTTCTGAAAGTTCCTTAAATTATCTAACGGATGCTATTTATTTGACCCACCTACGTCGAATACTTTAGCCGCTAGAGCGTTTACAAAGTTGAAACAGACATGTGATTTTTCTCAAAACACTACATTTGTTGTGAACGCTATTGCCACGCTCCTGGTAAGGACAGAGAATAAGTTGAGGGCTTTTCTTAAGGCTCCTTAAATTATCTAACCGATGCTTTTTATTTGACCCAGTTACGTCAAACACTTTAGCCGCTAGAGCGTTTACAAAGTTGAATCAAACATGTGATTTTTCTCAAAACACTACACTTGTTTGTGAACGCTATTGCCACGCTCCTGGTAGGGATAGAGAATAAGTTGAGGGCTTTTCTTAAGGCTCATTAAATTATCTAACCGATGCTATTTATTTGACCCACCTACGTCGATTACTTTAGCCGCTAGAGCGTTTACAAAGTTGAAACAAACAAGAGATTTTTCTCAAAACACTACATTTATTGTGAACACTATTGCCACGCTCCTGGTAGGAATAGAAAATAGGCTGAGGGCTTTTCTAAAAGCTCCTTAAATTATCTAACCGATGCTATTTACTTGACCCACCTGCGTCGAATACTTCAGCCGCTAGAGCGTTTACAAAGTTGAAACAAACATGTGATTTTTCTCAAAACACTACATTTGTTTGTGAGAACTATTGCCTCGCTCCTGGTAGGGATAGAAAACAGGTTGAGGGCTTTTCTAAAAGATCCTTAAATTATCTAACCGATGCTATTTATTTGACCCACCTACGTCGAACACTTTAGACACTAGAGCGTTTACAAAGTTGAAACAAACATGTGATTTTTCTCAAAACACTACATTTGTTGTGAGCACTAATGCCAGGCTCCTGGTAGGAATAGAAAATAGGTTGAGGGCAGGCTCCGTAAATTATCTAACCGACGCTGTTTATTTGACCCACCTACATCGAATACTTTAGCCGCTAGAGCGTTTACAAAGTTGAAACAAACATGTGATTTTTCTCAAAACAAGTTGAAACAAACATGTGATTTTTCTCAAAACACTACATTTGTTTACGAACACTATTGCCGCGTTCCTGGTAGGGATAGAGAATGAGTGGGGGGCTTTTCTAAAAGCTCCTTAAATTATCTAACCGATGCTATTTATTTGACCCACCTACATCGAATACTTTAGCTGCTAGGGCGTTTACAAAGTTGAAACAAACATGTGATTTTTCTCAAAACACTACATTTGTTTGTGAACACTTTTGCCTCGCTCCTGGTAGGGATAGAAAACAGGTTGAGGGCGTTTCTAAAAGATCCTTAAATTATCTAACCATTGCTATTTATTTGACCCACCTGCTTCGAATACTTTAGCCGCTAGGGCGTTTACAAAGTTGAAACAAACAAGTGATTTTTCTCAAAACACTACATTTGCTTGTGAACACTATTGCCTCGCTCCTGGTAGGGATAGAAAACAGGTTGAGGGCTTTTCTTAAATATCGTTAAATTATCTAACCGATGCTTTTTATTTGACCTACCTACGTCGAATACTTTAGCCGCTAGAGCGTTTACAAAGTTGAATCAAACATGTGATTTTCCTCAAAACACTACATTTGTTGTGAGCACTATTGCCAGGCTCCTGGTAGGGATAGAGAATAAGTTGAGGCCTTTTCTAAAAGATCTTTAAATTATCTAACCGATGCTATTTATTTGACCTACCTACGTCGAATACTTTAGCCGCTAGAGCGTTTACAAAGTTGAAACAAACATGTGATTTTTCTCAAAACACTACATTTGTTTGTGAACACTATTGCCACGCTCCTGGTAGGGATAGAAAACAGGTTGAGGGCTTTTCTAAAAGATCTTTAAATTATCTAACCGATGCTTTTTATTTGACCTACCTACGTCGAATACTTTAGCCGCTAGAGCGTTTACAAAGTTGAAACAAACATGTGATTTTTCTCAAAACACTACACTTGTTGTGAACACTATTGCCAGGCTCCTGGTAGGGATAGAGAATAAGTTGAGGGCTTTTCTAAAAGATCTTTAAATTATCTAACCGATGCTATTTATTTGACCTACCTACGTCGAATACTTTAGCCGCTAGAGCGTTTACAAAGTTGAAACAAACATGTGATTTTTCTCAAAACACTACATTTGCTTGTGAACACTATTGCCAGGCTCCTGGTAGGAATAGAAAATAGGTTGAGGGCTTTTCTAAAAGCTCCTTAAATTATCTAACCGATGCTATTTATTTGACCCACCTACGTCGAATACGTTAGATGCTAGAGCGTTTACAAAGTTGAAACAAACATGTGATTTTCCTCAAAACACTACATTTGTTGTGAGCACTATTGCCAGGCTCCTGGTAGGAATAGAAAATAGGTTGAGGGTTTTTCTAAAAGCTCCTTAAATTATCTAACCGATGCTATTTATTTGACCCACCTACGTCGAATACTTTAGACGCTAGAGCGTTTACAAAGTTGAAAATAAACATGTGATTTTTCTCAAAACACTACATTTGTTGTGAGCACTATTGCCAGGCTCCTGGTAGGAATAGAAAATAGGTTGAGGGCTTTTCTAAAAGCTCCTTAAATTATCTAACCGATGCTATTTATTTGACCCACCTACGTCGAATACTTTAGACGCTAGAGCGTTTACATAGTTGAAACAAACATGTGATTTTTCTCAAAACACTACATTTGTTTGTGAACACTATTGCCAGGCTGCTGGTAGAAATAGAAAATAGGTTGAGGGCTTTTCTAAAAGATCCTTAAGTTATCTAACCGATGCTATTTATTTGACCCACCTACGTCGAATACTTTAGTCGCTAGGGCGTTTACAAAGTTGAAACAAACATGTGATTTTTCTCAAAACACTACATTTGTTTGTGAACACTATTGCCTCGCTCCTGGTAGGGATAGAGAATAAGTTGAGGGCTTTTCTAAAGGCTCCTTAAATAATCTAACCGATGCTATTTATTTGACCCACCTTCGTCGAATACTTTAGCCGCTAGAGCGTTTACAAAGTTGAAACAAACATGTGATTTTTCTCAAAACACTACATTTGTTTGTGAACACTATTGCCGCGCTCCTGGTAGGGATAGAGAATAAGTTGAGGGCTTTTCTAAAAGCTCCTTAAATTATCTAACCGATGCTATTTATATGACCCACCTACGTCGAATACTTTAGCCGCTAGAGCGTTTACAAAGTTGAAACAAACATGTGATTTTTCTCAAAACACTATATTTGTTTGTGAACACTATTGCCTCGCTCCAGGTAGGGATAGAAGACAGGTTGAGGGCTTTTCTAAAAGCTCCTTAAATTATCTAACCGATGCTATTTATTTGACCCACCTACGTCGAATACTTTAGAGGCTAGAGCGTTTACAAAGTTGAAACAAACATGTGATTTTTCTCAAAACACTACATTTGTTGTGAGCACTATTGCCAGGCTCCTGGAAGGAATAGAAAATAGGTTGAGAGCTTTCCTAAAAGATCCTTAAATTATCTAACCGATGCTATTTATTTGACCCAACTACGTCGAACACTTTAGACGCTAGAGCGTTTACAAAGTTGAAACAAACATGTGATTTTTCTCAAAACACTACATTTGTTTTAGAGCACTATTGCCTCGCTCCTGGTAGGGACAGAAAACAGGTTGAGGGCTTTTCTAAAATATCCTTAAATTATGTAACCGATACTATTTATTTGACCCACCTACGTCGAACACTTTAGACGCTAGAGCGTTTACAAAGTTGAAACAAACATGTGATTTTTCTCAAAACACTACATTTGTTGTGAGCACTATTGCCAGGCTCCTGGTAGGAATAGAAAATAGGTTGAGGGCTTTTCTAAAAGATCCTTAAATTATCTAACCGATGCTATTTATTTGACCCAACTACGTCGAACACTTTAGACGCTAGAGCGTTTACAAAGTTGAGACAAACATGTGATTTTTCTCAAAACACTACATTTGTTTTTGAGCACTATTGCCTCGCTCCTGGTAGGGACAGAAAACAGGTTGAGGGCTTTTCTAAAAGATCCTTAAATTATCTAACCGATGCTGTTTATTTGACCTACCTACGTCGAATACTTTAGCCGCTAGAGCGTTTACAAAGTTGAAACAAACATGTGATTTTTCTCAAAACACTACAATTGCTTGTGAACACTATTGCCACGCTCCTGGTAAGGATAGAGAATAGGTTGAGGGCTTTTCTAAAAGCTCTTTGAATTATCTAACCGATGCTTTTTATTTGACCCACCTACGTCGAATACTTTAGCCGCTAGAGCGTTTACAAAGTTGAAACAAACATGTGATTTTTCTCAAAACACTACATTTGTTTGTGAGCACTATTGCCTCGCTCCTGGTAGGGATAGAGAATAAGTTGAGGGCTTTTCTAAAAGCTCCTTAAATTATCTAACCGATGCTATTTATTTGACCCACCTACGTCGAATACTTTAGCCGCTAGAGCGTTTACAAAGTTGAAACAAACATGTGATTTTTCTCAAAACACTACATTTGTTTGCGAACACTATTGCCGCGCTCCTGGTAGGGATAGAGAATGAGTTGAGGGCTTTTCTAAAAGCTCCTTAAATTATCTAACCGATGCTATTTATATGACCCACCAACATCGAATACTTTTGCCGCTAGAGTGTTTACAAAGTTGAAACAAACATGTGATTTTTCTCAAAACACTTCATTTGTTTGTGAACACTATTGCCACGCTCCTGGTAGGGATAGAGAATAAGATGAGGGCTTTTCTAAAAGCTCCTTAAATTATTTAACCGATGCTGTTTACTTGACCCACCTACATCGAATACTTTAGCCGCTAGAGCGTTTACAAAGTTGAAACAAACATGTGATTTTTCTCAAAACACTACATTTGCTTGTGAACACTATTGCCACGCTCCTGGTAGGGATAGAGAATAAGATGAGAGCTTTTCTAAAAGCTCCTTAAATTATTTAACCGATGCTATTTATTTGACCCACCTACATCGAATACTTTAGCCGCTAGAGCGTTTACAAAGTTGAAACAAACATGTGATTTTTCTCAAAACACTACATTTGCTTGTGAACACTATTGCCTCGCTCCTGGTAGGGATACAAAATAGGTTGAGGGCTTTTCTAAAAGATCCTTAAATTATCTAACCGATGCTGTTTATTTGACCAACCTACGTGGAATACTTTAGACGCTAGAGCGTTTACAAAGTTGAAACAAACATGTGATTTTTCTCAAAACACTACACTTGTTTGTGAACGCTATTGCCACACTCCTGGTAGGGATAGAAAATAGGTTGAGGGCTTTTCTGAAAGATCTTTAAATTATCTAACCGATGCTATTTATTTGATTCACCTGCGTCGAATACTTTAGCTGCTAAAACGTTTACAAAGTTGAAACAAACATGTGATTTTTCTCAAAACACTACATTTGTTGTGAGCACTATTGCCAGGCTCCTGGTAGGGATAGAGAATAAATTGAGGCCTTTTCTAAAAGATCCTTAAATTATCTAACCGATGCTTTTTACTTGACCCAACTACGTCAAACACTTTAGACGCTAGAGCGTTTACAAAGTAGAAACAAACATGTGATTTTTCTCAAAACAAATAGTGTTTGTGAACACTATTGCCTCGCTCCTGGTAGGGATAGAAAACAGGTTGAGGCCTTTCTAAAAGATCATTAAATTATCTAACCGATGCTGTTTATTTGACCCACCTACGTCGAATACTTTAGACGCTAGGGCGATTATAAAGTTGAAATAAAAATGTGATTTTTCTCAAAACACTACATTTGTTTGTGAGCACCATTGCCTCGCTCCTGGCAGGGATAGAAAACAGGTTGAGGGCTTTTCTAAAAGAACCTTAAATTATCTAACCGATGCTATTTATTTGACCCACCTACATCGAATACTTTAGCCGCTAGTGCGTTTACAAAGTTGAAACAAACATGTGATTTTTCTCAAAACACTACATTTGTTTGTGAACACTATTGCCGCGCTCCTGGTAGGGATAGAGAATGAGTTGAGGGCTTTTCTAAAAGCCTCCTTAAATTGTCTAACCGATGCTATTTATTTGACCCAGCAGCTTCGAATACTTTGGCCGCTAGAGCGTTTACAAAGTTGAAACAAACATGTGATTTTTCTCAAAACACTACATTTGTTTGTGAACACTATTGCCTCGCTCCTGGTAGAAAAAGAAAATAGCTTGAGGGCTTTTCTAAAAGCCTCCTTAAATTGTCTAACCGATGCTATTTATTTGACCCAGCAGCTTCGAATACTTTGGCCGCTAGAGCGTTTACAAAGTTGAAACAAACATGTGATTTTTCTCAAAACACTACATTTGTTTGTGAACACTATTGCCACGCTCCTGGTAGGGATAGAGAATAAGTTGAGGGCTTTTCTAAAGGCTCCTTTAATTATCTAACCGATGCTGTTTATTTGACCCACCTACATCGAATACTTTAGCCGCTAGAGCGTTTACAAAGTTGAAACAAACATGTGATTTTTCTCAAAACACTACATTTGTTTGCGAACACTATTGCCTCTCTCCTGGTAGGGATAGAAAACAGGTTGAGGGCTTTTCTAAAAGATCCTTAAATTATCTAACCGATGCTATTTATTTGACCCACCTACATCGAATACTTTAGCCGCTAGAGCGTTTACAAAGTTGAAACAAACATGTGATTTTTCTCAAAACACTACATTTGTTTGCGAACACTATTGCCTCTCTCCTGGTAGGGATAGAAAACAGGTTGAGGGCTTTTCTAAAAGCTCCTTTAATTATCTAACCGATGCTGTTTATTTGACCCACCTACATCGAATACTTTAGCCGCTAGAGCGTTTACAAAGTTGAAACAAACATGTGATTTTTCTCAAAACACTACATTTGTTTGCGAACACTATTGCCTCTCTCCTGGTAGGGATAGAAAACAGGTTGAGGGCTTTTCTAAAAGATCCTTAAATTATCTAACCGATGCTATTTATTTGACCCACCTACATCGAATACTTTAGCCGCTAGAGCGTTTACAAAGTTGAAACAAACATGTGATTTTTCTCAAAACACTACATTTGTTTGTGAGCACTATTGCCTCGCTCCTGGTAGGGATAGAGAATGAGTGGAGGGCTTTTCTAAAAGCTCCTTAAATTATCTAACCGATGCTATTTATTTGATCCACCTACGTGGAATACTTTAGCCGCTAGAGCGTTTACAAAGTTGAAACAAACATGTGATTTTTCTCAAAACACTACATTTATTTCCGAACACTATTGCCTCGCTCCTGGTAGGGATAGAGAATAAGTGGAGGGCTTTTCTAAAAGCTCCTTAAATTATCTAACCGATGCTGTTTATTTGACCCACCTACATCGAATACTTTAGCCGCTAGAGCGTTTACAAAGTTGAAACAAACATGTGATTTTTCTCAAAACACTACATTTGTTTGTGAACACTATTGCCAGGCTCCTGGTAGGGATAGAAAACAGGTTGAAGGCTTTTCTAAAAGCTCCTTAAATTATCTAACCGATGCTATTTATTTGATCCACCTACGTGGAATACTTTAGCCGCTAGAGCGTTTACAAAGTTGAAACAAACATGTGATTTTTCTCAAAACACTACATTTATTTGCGAACACTATTGCCTCGCTCCTGGTAGGGATAGAGAATAAGTGGAGGGCTTTTCTAAAAGCTCCTTAAATTATCTAACCGATGCTGTTTATTTGACCCACCTACGTCGAATACTTTAGCCGCTAGAGCGTTTACAAAGTTGAAACAAAAATGTGATTTTCTCAAAAAACTACATTTTTTGTGAACACCATTGCCACGCTCGTAGTAAGGATAGAGGAAAGGTTGAAAGTTTTCATTAAAGCTCTTTAAATTATCTGACCGGTGCAGTTTATTTGAGCCACTTACATCGAATACTTTAGCCGCTAGAGCGTTTACAAGGTTGAAACAAAAATGTGATTTTCTCACAAAACTACATTTGTTTGTGAACACTATTGCCACGCTCCTGGTAGGGATAGAGAATAAGTTGAGGGCTTTTCTAAAAGCTCCTTAAATTATCTAACCGATGTTATTTATATGACCCACCTGCTTCGAATACTTTAGCCGCTAGGGCGTTTACAAAGTTGAAACAAACATGTGATTTTTCTCAAAACACTTCATTTGTTTGTGAACACTATTGCCACGCTCCTGGTAGGGATAGAGAATAAGTTGAGGGCTTTTCTAAAAGCTCCTTAAATTATCTAACCGATGTTATTTATATGACCCACCTGCTTCGAATACTTTAGCCGCTAGGGCGTTTACAAAGTTGAAACAAACATGTGATTTTTCTCAAAACACTATATTTGTTGTGAACACTATTGCCCGGCTCCTGGTAGGGATAGAAAACAGGTTGAGGGCTTTTCTAAAAGATCCTTAAATTATCTAACCGCTGCTTTTTATTTGACCCACCTACATCGAATACTTTAGTCGCTAGGGCGTTACAAAGTTGAAACAAACAAGTGATTTTTTTCAAAACACTACATTTGTTTGTGAACACTATTGCCGCGCTCCTGGTAGGGATAGAAAACAGGTTGAGGGCTTTTCCAAAAGATCCTTAAATTATCTAACCGCTGCTTTTTATTTGACCCACCTACATCGAATACTTTAGTCGCTAGAGCGTTTACAAAGTTGAAACAAACATGTGATTTTTCTCAAAACACTACATTTGTTTGTGAACACTATTGCCACGCTCCTGGTAGGGATAGAGAATAAGTTGAGGGCTTTTCTAAAAGCTCCTTAAATTATCTAACCGATGCTATTTATTTGACCCACCTACATCGAATACTTTAGCCGCTAGAGCGTTTACAAAGTTGAAACAAACATGTGATTTTTCTCAAAACACTACATTTGTTTGCGAACACTATTGCCGCGCTCCTGGTAGGGATAGAGAATGAGTGGAGGGCTTTTCTAAAAGCTCCTTAAATTATCTAACCGATGCTATTTACTTGACCCACCTGCGTCGAATACTTCAGCCGCTAGAGCGTTTACAAAGTTGAAACAAACATGTGATTTTTCTCAAAACACTACATTTGCTTGTGAACACTATTGCCACGCTCCTGGTAGGGATAGAGAATAAGTTGAGGGCTTTTCTAAAAGCTCCTTAAATTATCTAACCGATGCTGTTTATTTGACCCACCTACATCGAATACTTTAGCCGCTAGAGCGTTTACAATGTTGAAACAAACATGTGATTTTTCTCAAAACACTACATTTGTTTGTGAACACTATTGCCACGCTCCTGGTAGGGATAGAGAATAGGTTGAGGGCTTCTTTAAAAGCTCCTTAAATTATCTAACCGATGCTGTTTATTTGACCCACCTACATCGAATACTTTAGCCGCTAGAGCGTTTACAATGTTGAAACAAACATGTGATTTTTCTCAAAACACTACATTTGCTTGTGAACAATATTGCCTCGCTCCTGGTAGGGATAGAAAACAGGTTGAGGGCTTTTCTAAAAGATCCTTAAATTATCTAACCGATGCTATTTATTTGATCCACCTACATCGAATACTTTAGCCGCTTGAGCGTTTACAAAGTTGAAACAAACATGTGATTTTTCTCAAAACACTACATTTGCTTGTGAACACTATTGCCACGCTCCTGGTAGGGATAGAGAATAAGTTGAGGGCTTTTCTAAAAGCTCCTTAAATTATCTAACCGATGCTTTTTATATGACCTACCCACGTCGAATACTTTAGCCGCTAGAGCGTTTACAAAGTTGAAACAAACATGTGATTTTTCTCAAAACACTACATTTGTTTGTGAACACTATTGCCACGCTCCTGGTAGGGATAGAGAATAAGTTGAGGGCTTTTCTAAAAGCTCCTTAAATTATCTAACCGATGCTATTTATTTGATCCACCTACATCGAATACTTTAGCCGCTTGAGCGTTTACAAAGTTGAAACAAACATGTGAATTTTCTCAAAACACTACATTTGTTTTTGAGCACTATTGCCTCGCTCCTGGTAGGGATAGAGAATAAGATGAGGGCTTTACTAAAAGCTCCTTAAATTATTTAACCGATGCTGTTTACTTGACCCACCTGCGTCGAATACTTTAGCCGCTAGGGCGTTTTCAAAGTTGAAACAAACATGTGATTTTTCTCAAAACACTACATTTGTTTGCGAACACTATTGCCACGCTCCTGGTAGGGATAGAGAATGAGTGGAGGGCTTTTCTAAAAGCTCTTTGAATTATCTAACCGACGGTTTTTATTTGACCCACCTACGTCGAATACTTTAGCCGCTAGAGCGTTTACAAAGTTGAAACAAACATGTGATTTTTCTCAAAACACTACATTTGTTTGTGAACACTATTGCCACGCTCCTGGTAGGGATAGAGAATAAGTTGAGGGCTTTTCTAAAGGCTCCTTAAATTATCTAACCGACGCTGTTTATTTGACCCACCTACATCGAATACTTTAGCCGCTAGAGCGTTAACAAAGTTGAAACAAACATGTGATTTTTCTCAAAACACTACACTTGTTTGTGAACGCTATTGCCACGCTCCTGGTAGGGATAGAGAATAAGTTGAGGGCATTCCTAAAGGCTCCGTAAATTATCTAACCGACGCTGTTTATTTGACCCACCTACATCGAATACTTTAGCCGCTAGAGCGTTAACAAAGTTGAAACAAACATGTGATTTTTCTCAAAACACTACACTTGTTTGTGAACGCTATTGCCACGCTCCTGGTAGGGATAGAGAATA
>NW_024396506.1:0-10570 GCF_016617805.1 Bactrocera tryoni
TCGGTTAGATAATTTAAAGAGCTTTTAGAAAAGCCCTCAACCTATTTTCTATTCTACCAGGAGCCTGGCAATAATGTTCACAAACAAATGTAGTGTTTTGAGAAAAATCACATGTTTGTTTCAACTTTGTAAACGCTCTAGCGGCTGAAGTATTCGACGTAGGTGGGTGAAATAAATAACATCGGTTGGATAATTTAAGGAGCTTTTAGAAAAGCCCTCAACTTATTTTCTATTCCTACCAGGAGCCTGGCAAACAAAAATAGTGTTTTGAGAAAAATCACATGTTTGTTTCAACTTTGTAAACGCTCTAGCGGCTAAAGTATTCGACGCAGGCGGGTAAAAAAAGAGCATCGGTTAGATAATTTAAAGAGCTTTCAGGAAAGATCTCAACCTGTTTTCTATACATACCAGGAGCCTGGCAATAAAACAAACAATTGTAGTGTTTTGAGAAAAATCGCATGTTTGTTTCAACTTTGTAAACGCTCTAGCGGCTGAAGTATTCGACGTAGGTGGGTCAAATAAATAACATCGGTTGGATAATTTAAGGAGCTTTTATAAAAGCCCTCAGCCTATTTTCTATTCTTACCAGGAGAATGGCAAACAAATGTAGTGTTGTGAGAAAAATCGCATGTTTGTTTCAACTTTGTAAACGCTCTAGCGGCTAAAGTATTCGACGTAGGTGGGTAAAATAAAGAGCATCGGTTAGATAATTTAAAGGGCTTTCAGGAAAGATCTCAACCTGTTTTCTATACATACCAGGAGCCTGGCAATAAAACAAACAATTGTAGTGTTTTGAGAAAAATCGCATGTTTGTTTCAACTTTGTAAACGCTCTAGCGGCTAAAGTATTCGACGTAGGTGGGTCAAATAAATAGCATCGGTTAGACAATTTAAAGAGCTTTCTGGAAAACCCTTAACTTATTTTCTATTCCTACCAGGAGCCTGGCAAGAAAATGTAGTGTTTTGAGAAAAATCGCATGTTTGTTTCAACTTTGTAAACGCTCTAGCGGCTGAAGTATTCCACATAGGTGGGTCATATAATAAGCATCGGTTAGATAATTTAAAGAGCTTTTCTATTCCTACAAGGAGCCTGCCAAACAAATAAAATGTTTTGAGAAAAATCGCATGTTTGTTTCAACTTTGTAAACGCTCTAGCGGCTGAAGTATTCGACGTAGGTGGGTCAAATAAATAGCATCGGTTGGATAATTTAAGGAGCTTTTAGAAAAGCCCTCAACCTATTTTCTATTCCTACCAGGAGCCTTGCAAACAAATGTAGTGTTTTGAGAAAAATCGCATGTTTGTTTCAACTTTGTAAACGCTCTAGCGGCTAAAGTATTCGACATAGGTGGGTCATATAAATAGCATCGGTTAGATAATTTAAAGAGCTTTTAAAAACGCCCTCAACCTATTTTCTATCCCTACCACGAGCGTGGCAAACAAATGTAGTGTTTTGAGAAAAATCGCATGTTTGTTTCAACTTTGTAAACGCTCTAGCTGCTGAAGTACTCGACGTAGGTTGATCAAATAAATAGCATCGGTTGGATAATTTAGGGAGCTTTTAGAAAAGCCCTCAACCTATTTTCTATTCCTACCAGGAGCCTGGCAAACAAATGTAGTGTTTTGAGAAAAATCACATGTTTGTTTCAACTTTGTAAACGCTCTAGCGGCTGAAGTATTCGACGAAGGCGGGTCAAATAAATAGCATCGGTTGGATAATTTAAGGAGCTTTTAGAAAAGCCCTCAACCTATTTTCTATTCCTACCAGGAGCCTGGCAAACAAATGTAGTGTTTTGAGAAAAATCACATGTTTGTTTCAACTTTGTAAACGCTTTAGCGGCTGAAGTATTCGACGAAGGCGGGTCAAATAAATAGCATCGGTTGGATAATTTAAGGAGCTTTTAGAAAAGCCCTCAACCTATTTTCTATTCTTACCAGGAGCCTGGCAAGAAAATGTAGTGTTTTGAGAAAAATCGCATGTTTGTTTCAACTTTGTAAACGCTCTAGCGGCTGAAGTATTCGACGTAGGTGGGTCAAATAAATAGCATCGGTTGGATAATTTAAGGAGCTTTTAGAAAAGCCCTCAACCTATTTTCTATTCCTACCAGGAGCCTGGCAAACAAATGGAGTGTTTTGAGAAAAATCGCATGTTTGTTTCAACTTTGTAAACGCTCTAGCGACGCAGGTGGGTAAAATAAAGAGCATCGGTTAGATAATTTAAGGAGCTTTTAGAAAAGCCCTCAACCTATTTTCTATTCCTACCAGGAGCCTGGCAAACAAATGTGGTGTTTTGAGAAAAATCGCATGTTTGTTTCAACTTTGTGAACGCTCTAGCGGCTGAAGTATTCGACGTAGGTGAGTCATATAAAAGCATCGGTTGGATAATTTAAGGAGCTTTTAGAAACGCCCTCAACTTATTTTCTATTCCTACCAGGAGCCTGGCAAACAAATGTAGTGTTTTGAGAAAAATCGCATGTTTGTTTCAACTTTGCAAACGCTCTAGCGGCTGAAGTATTCGACGTAGGTGGGTCAAATAAATAGCATCGGTTGGATAATTTAAGGAGCTTTTAGAAAAGCCCTCAACCTATTTTCTATTCCTACCAGGAGCCTGGCAAGAAAATGTAGTGTTTTGAGAAAAATCGCATGTTTGTTTCAACTTTGTAAACGCTCTAGCGGCTGAAGTATTCGACGTAGGTGGGTCAAATAAATAGCATCGGTTGGATAATTTAAGGAGCTTTTAGAAAAGCCTTCAACCTATTTTCTATTCCTACCAGGAGCCTGGCAAGAAAATGTAGTGTTTTGAGAAAAATCGCATGTTTGTTTCAACTTTGTAAACGCTCTAGCGGCTAAAGTATTCGACGTAGGTGGGTCAAATAAAAAGCATCGGTTGGATAATTTAAGGAGCTTTTAGAAAAGCCTTCAACCGATTTTCTATTCCTACCAGGAGCCTGGCAAACAAATGTAGTGTTTTGAGAAAAATCATATGTTTGTTTCAACTTTGTAAACGCTTTAGCGGCTAAAGTATTCGACGTAGGAGGGTCAAGGAAATAGCATCGGTTGGATAATTTAAGGAGCTTTTAGAAAAGCCCTCAATCTACTTTCTATCCCTACCAGGAGCGTGGCAAACAAATGTAGTGTTTTGAGAAAAATCACATGTTTGTTACAACTTTGTAAACGCCCTAGCGGCTAAAGTATTCGACGTAGGTGGGTCAAATAGATAGCATCGGTTACATAATTAGGTTAAGGGCTACCTATTTTCTATTCCTACCAGGAGCCTGGCAAGAAAATGTAGTGTTTTGAGAAAAATCGCATGTTTGTTTCAACTTTGTAAACTTTTGTAGCGTCGGTTGGATAATTTAAGGTGCTTTTAGAAAAGCCCTCAACCTATTTTCTATTCCTACCAGGAGCCTGGCAAGAAAATGTAGTGTTTTGAGAAAAATCGCATGTTTGTTTCAACTTTGTAAACGCTCTAGCGGCTAAAGTATTCGACGTAGGTAGGTCAAATAAATAGCATCGGTTAGATAATTTAAAGAGCTTTCAGGAAAGCCCTCAACCTATTTTCTATTCCTACCAGGAGCCTGGCAAACAAATGTAGTGTTTTGAGAAAAATCGCATGTTTGTTTCAACTTTGTAAACGCTCTAGCGGCTGAAGTATTCGACGTAGGTGGGTCAAATAAATAGCATCGGTTGGATAATTTAAGGAGCTTTTAGAAAAGCCCTCAACCTATTTTCTATTCCTACCAGGAGCCTGGCAAACAAATGTAGTGTTTTGAGAAAAATCACATGTTTGTTTCAACTTTGTAAACGCTCTAGCGGCTGAAGTATTCGACGTAGGTGGGTCAAATAAATAGCATCGGTTAGATAATTTAAAGAGCTTTCAGGAAAGCCCTCAACCTGTTTTCTATCCATACCAGGAGCCTGGCAATAAAACAAACAAATGTAGTGTTTTGAGAAAAATCACATGTTTGTTTCAACTTTGTAAACGCTCTAGCGGCTGAAGTATTCGACGTAGGTGGGTCAAATAAATAGCATCGGTTGGATAATTTAAGGAGCTTTTAGAAAAGCCCTCAACCTATTTTCTATTCTTACCAGGAGCCTGGCAAGAAAATGTAGTGTTTTGAGAAAAATCGCATGTTTGTTTCAACTTTGTAAACGCTCTAGCGGCTGAAGTATTCGACGTAGGTGAGTCATATAAAAGCATCGGTTGGATAATTTAAGGAGCTTTTAGAAACGCCCTCAACCTATTTCCTATTCCTACCAGGAGCCTGGCAAACAAATGGAGTTTTTTGAGAAAAATCGCATGTGTGTTTCAACTTTGTAAACGCTCTAGCGGCTAAAGTATTCGACGTAGGTGGGTCAAATAAAAAAGGTTGGATAATTTAAGGAGCTTTTAGAAAAGCCCTCAACCTATTTTCTATTCCTAACAAAAGCCTGGCAAACAAATGTAGTGTTTTGAGAAAAATCGCATGTTTGTTTCAACTTTGTAAACGCTCTAGCGGCTAAAGTATTCGACGTAGGTGGGTCAAATAAAAAGCATCGGTTAATTAATTTAAAGGGCTTTGTGAAAAGCCCTCGGCCTATTTTCTATTCCTACCAGGAGCCTGGCAAACAAATGTAGTGTTTTGAGAAAAATCACATGTTTGTTTCAACTTTGTAAACGCTCTAGCGGCTGAAGTATTCGACGTAGGTGGGTCAAATAAATAGCATCGGTTGGATAATTTAAGGAGCTTTTAGAAAAACCCTCAACCTATTTTCTATTCCTACCAGGAGCCTGGCAAGAAAATGTAGTGTTTTGAGAAAAATCGCATGTTTGTTTCAACTTTGTAAACGTTCTAGCGGCTGCAGTATTCGACGTAGGTGGGTCAAATAAATAGCATCGGTTGGATAATTTAAGGAGCTTTTAGAAAAGTCTTCAACCTATTTTCTATTCCTACCAGGAGCCTGGCAAACAAATGTAGTGTTTTGAGAAAAATCGCATGTTTGTTTCAACTTTGTAAACGCTCTAGCGGCTAAAGTATTCGACGTAGGTGGGTCAAATAAATAGCATCGGTTAGATAATTCAAAGAGCTTTTAAAAAAGCGCTGAACTTATTTTCTATTCCTACCAGGAGCCTGGCAAACAAATATAGTGTTTTGAGAAAAATCGCATGTTTGTTTCAACTTTGTAAACGCTCTGGCGGCTAAAGTATTCGACGCAGGTGGGTCAAATAAATAGCATCGGTTAGATAATTTGAAGAGCTTTTAGAAAAGCCCTCAACATATTTTCTATTCCTACCAGGAGCCTGGCAAACAAATGTAGTGTTTTGAGAAAAATCACATGTTTGTTTCAACTTTGTAAACGCTCTAGCGGCTGAAGTATTCGACGTAGGCGGGTCAAATAAATAGCATCGGTTGGATAATTTAAGGAGCTTTTAGAAAAGCCCTCAACCTATTTTCTATTCCTACCAGGAGCCTGGCAAACAAATGTAGTGTTTTGAGAAAAATCACATGTTTGTTTCAACTTTGTAAACGCTCTACCGGCTAAAGTATTCGACGTAGGTGGGTCAAATAAGAAGCATCGGTTGGATAATTTAAGGAGCTTTTAGAAAAGCCCTCAACTTCTTTTCTATTCCTACCAGGAGCCTGGCAAACAAATGTAGTGTTTTGAGAAAAATCGCATGTTTGTTTCAACTTGGCAAACGCTCTAGCGACTAAAGTATTCGACGTAGGTGGGTCAAATAAATAGCATCGGTTGGATAATTTAAAGAGCTTTTAGAAAAGCCCTCAACCTGTTTTCTATTCCTACCTGGAGCCTGCCAAACAATTGTAGTGTTTTGAGAAAAATCGCATGTTTGTTTCAACTTTGTAAACGCTCTAGCGGCTGAAGTATTCGACGTAGGTGGGTCAAATAAATAACATCGGTTGGATAATTTAAGGAACTTTTAGAGAAGCCTTCAACCTATTTTCTATTCCTACCAGGAGCCTGGCAAACAAATGTAGTGTTTTGAGAAAAATCGCATGTTTGTTTCAACTTTGCAAACGCTCTACCGGCTAAAGTATTCGACGTAGTTGGGTCAAATAAACAGCATCGGTTAGATAATTTAAGGATCTTTTAGAAAAGTCCTCAACCTATTTTCTATTCCTACCAGGAGCCTGCCAAACAAATGTAGTGTTTTGAGAAAAATCGCATGTTTGTTTCAACTTTGCAAACGCTCTAGCGGCTAAAGTATTCGACGTAGGTGGGTCAAATAAATAACATCGGTTGGATAATTTAAGGAGCTTTTAGAAAAGCCCTCAACCTATTTTCTATTCCTACCAGGAGCCTGGCAAACAAATGTAGTGTTTTGAGAAAAATCGCATGTTTGTTTCAACTTTGTAAACGCTCTAGCGGCTAAAGTATTCGACGTAGGTGGGTCAAATAAATAGCATCGGTTAGATAATTTAAGGATCTTTTAGAAAAGTCCTCAACCTATTTTCTATTCCTACCAGGAGCCTGCCAAACAAATGTAGTGTTTTGAGAAAAATCGCATGTTTGTTTCAACTTTGTAAACGCTCTAGCGGCTGAAGTATTCGACGTAGGTGGGTCAAATAAAGAGCATCGGTTGGATAATTTAAGGAGCTTTTAGAAAAGCCCTCAACCTATTTTCTATTCCTACCAGGAGCCTGGCAAACAAATGTAGTGTTTTGAGAAAAATCGCATGTTTGTTTCAACTTTGTAAACGCTCTAGCGGCTAAAGTATTCGACGTAGGTGGGTCAAATAAAGAGCATCGGTTGGATAATTTAAGGAGCTTTTAGAAAAGCCCTCAACCTATTTTCTATTCCTACCAGGAGCCTGGCAAACAAATGTAGTGTTTTGAGAAAAATCGCATGTTTGTTTCAACTTTGCAAACGCTCTAGCGGCTAAAGTATTCGACGTAGGTGAGTCATATAAATAGCATCGGTTAGATAATTTAAGGAGCTTTTAGAAACGCCCTCAACCTATTTTCTATTCCTACCAGGAGCCTGGCAAACAAATGTAGTGTTTTGAGAAAAATCGCATGTTTGTTTCAACTTTGCAAACGCTCTACCGGCTAAAGTATTCGACGCAGGCGGGTAAAATAAAAAGCATCGGTTAGATAATTTAAGGATCTTTTAGAAAAGTCCTCAACCTATTTTCTATTCCTACCAGGAGCCTGCCAAACAAATGTAGTGTTTTGAGAAAAATCACATGTTTGTTTCAACTTTGTAAACGCTCTAGCGGCTAACGTATTCGACGTCGGTGAGTCATATAAATAGCATCGGTTAGATAATTTAAGGAGCTTTTAGAAACGCCCTCAACTTATTTTCTATTCCTACCAGGAGCCTGGCAAACAAATGTAGTGTTTTGAGAAAAATCGCATGTTTGTTTCAACTTTGTAAACGCTCTAGCGGCTAAAGTATTCGACGTAGGTGGGTCAAATAAGTAGCATCGGTTGGATAATTTGAGGAGCTTTTAGAAAAGCCCTCAACCTGTTTTCTATTCCTACCAGGAGCCTGGCAAACAAATGTAGTGTTTTGGGAAAAATCGCATGTTTGTTTCAACTTTGTAAACGCTCTAGCGGCTAAAGTATTCGACGTAGGTGGGTCAAATAAATAGCATCGGTTAGATAATTTAAGGAGCTTTTAGAAAAGCCCTCAACCTGTTTTCTATTCCTACCAGGAGCCTGGCAAACAAATGTAGTGTTTTGAGAAAAATCGCATGTTTGTTTCAACTTTGTAAACGCTCTAGCGGCTGAAGTATTCGACGTAGGTGGGTCAAATAAAGAGCATCGGTTAGATAATTTAAAGAGCTTTTAGAAAAGCCCTCAACTTATTTTCTATTCCTACCAGGTGCCTGGCAAACAAATGTAGTGTTTTGAGAAAAATCGCATGTTTGTTTCAACTTTGTAAACGCTCTAGCGGCTAAAGTATTCGACGCAGGCGGGTAAAAAAAGAGCATCGGTTAGATAATTTAAAGAGCTTTCAGGTAAGATCTCAACCTGTTTTCTATACATACCAGGAGCCTGGCAATAAAACAAACAATTGTAGTGTTTTGAGAAAAATCGCATGTTTGTTTCAACTTTGTAAACGCTCTAGCGGCTGAAGTATTCGACGTAGGTGGGTCAAATAAAGAGCATCGGTTAGATAATTTAAAGAGCTTTTAGAAAAGCCCTCAACTTATTTTCTATTCCTACCAGGAGCCTGGCAAACAAATGTAGTGTTTTGAGAAAAATCGCATGTTTGTTTCAACTTTGCAAACGCTCTAGCGGCTAAAGTATTCGACGTCGGTGAGTCATATAAATAGCATCAGTTAGATAACACAAGTCTACAAATAAAAAGCGAAAAAATGCAACTGTCTTGGCTATGCGCGCATCGTTATCTTTGAGGGTTCCTAAGTTTGAATTAGAAGGTAAAAAAAAAACATCACGTACAGTTTTCCAGTTACATCAAAAAAAAGTCTCTTTGAAGAAATATTTGAAAAATGCCCTGTTGACTAATATACTGGTAAAATTTAAAAATAAAAAAAGTGTTTACTTTATGTAAGACGTTTATTATATCGTGTAATAACTACATATAACTATTGAACCTGTTTTGCAGATTTCCTTTTTGCAAATGGCGATTTTTTCTTGTATTCTCTTTTACTTTCTCTCATTAGGAACCAACAATAATCCCCCATCATTGCAGGATCCCAGCGGCCTTGATATCTCTGTTCCATTGTTAAAATATCTTGGTGGAACCTCTCTCCCTGTTCATCACTGATGGAACCCAAATTTTGTGGAAAAAAACTCAAATGTGAATGTAAAAAATGAATTTTTAGCGACATTCTGCAACCCATTCTTTGGTAGTTTTCCAGCAACTCGTCGATTAGTTCCTCATACGTGTTAGACTTTTTGTTTCCTAAAAAATCCGTGACAGTGCTTCTAAATGATATCCAGGCTTTACGTTGAACGGGGTATAGTTTCTCTTCAAACTGCTTGTCCTTCAGAATTTTTTCGGATTTGGGGTCCAATGAAAATTCCTTCTTTTAGCTTGGCGTCACTTAACTTCGGAAAACTTCTTTGAGGTATTTGAAAGCTTCGGCTATTCTTATCTAAAGCTTTAACAAAGTTTTTCATCAATCCGAGTTTTATGTGTAAAGGGGCAGCAAAACCTTACGAGGGTCAACTAGAGGTATATTCTTGATGTTAGCTTCACCCGGCACGAAATCACCTCTTTGCGGCCAATCTTTTATTTTGTAATGTTTTTCTGTTGCTCTACTGTCCCAAAGGCACAAAAACAGCAGTATTTAGTAAATCCCCCTTGAAGCCCAAGAAGTAGTCCTATGACTTTAAGATCACCACATATCTGCCACTTGTATGTGTTGTAGTTTGTGTAATTCAAAATCAATGACATACTTTCATAAGTTTCCTTCATATCAACAGCGTGGGAAAGTGGAATTGAAGATTTAGTGTTGCCATTATGTAGCAAAACTGCTTTTAAACTTTTCTTAGATGAGTCTATGAATAAACGCCACTCTTCTGGATAATGTTGATAGCCTAACTTCTCCATAACACTTGCAGGATCAGTACAAAAGCAAATTTTATCTCGAAATGTAAAGAAAGAGGCAAACTCTTCATTACCGTATCTAAACGCGGTGACCTTTGTACCTTTGGCCAGTAAATTCCACTGCTGTAACCTTGACGCTAAAAGTTCTGCATGTTGTTTAGATAAGTTAAGGTCACGCACTAAATCATTAAGTTCAGGCTGCTCGATCAAATGTGTTTTTTTCTTTTCTTCTTCATCTTCGGAAATCTGATACACAGGAGACTCTTTGCTTCTTTTACGGGATATAATATTATCTTCTATAGCATCATCAACAGCACAACGTCCAAGTTCTGTATCTAAGTCCTGTGGCAATGATGAAACGGGAATTGGTAAATTTTCGCCATGAGGAACGGGTCGTTTAGCTGAAGATATGTCGGGATATTGAATTTTGTGCTTATTTTTTTTTGAAAATCCACATACGTTTGTCATACAAAAATAGCAATCGGTAGCATGGTTTGTCGGCTCACACCAGATCATCGGAATAGCAAAGGGCATTGATGATCTATTTCCATTAAGCCAGTGGCTTAAGTTTGACATACAAGTCTGGCAACAAATATGAGGAGTCCAATTCCGATCTTGATTCACTATAGGAAAACCAAAATACTTGAGATATGCTAATTCAGTCACTTTAGTTATTAATCTGGCATGAGATTTAGGTGTATACAAGCCACAAACATAACAAAATGAATCAGTCGATGTATTACAACCACGTTTTCGTACTTTAGACATTTTAATCAAAAAATCTCACTTTCCACGGCTATCGCAATAAATATACAACTACCTTCAAGTTTTAAATTGATAAACAAGAAAGAATACAGATAAGACATACGAGAAATGTCATAAATACTCTCGACTAACAAATAACTCAAAGTATATATGGATTTGGCGCAAGTAGAGCAAAAAATTTACTTAATACTACGTAAAAAAATAATTTTGAAATTCTTAAAAATCTTACGTGGTACGGAATTTTTAAATATGAATTGATTATTAGTACACCTAATTTAATATAAAA
>NW_024396507.1:0-6142 GCF_016617805.1 Bactrocera tryoni
ATAATACTATAATACTATATGTATATGTATAATACTATACATACTTATACTATATATTCCTTTGTCGCATAATCACGACCATGTACTGAATGTTACTTAGGACGTCCATCTTCTCCTAGTGTCGTCTTTCGCGTGCTTCTTCCTTTTTCTCAATCTCTGGTTCTACTATTCTGCTTCTTGGCGCCGAATTGTTGTTATCGACATCTACCTTTTTTCTCTTAAACACAGTGCTCCTCCCTCTTCTTTGCCGATCTTCATCAATAGCGGTGGCAATTTTTTCCCACATTTCTTTTCTGTTCTTAATTGCCTTAGTGGGCCCAATTTCTGGGAAATGTGTGGCATATTTTTCGAGGAGCAGACGGGTTTCTTGGGCCGTCCACACTGGAACAAAACCTTTTTAATTTGGCTACTTTAAAATTTTTCTACTTACATTGTATCCTTTTGAAGCAAGGATTTTCTTGCTCGTCCATTTGATTGATTTGGTTTTCCATTGGATATTATTATTTGTTTTTATTTATTTATTTTTAAATTTATTGCCAAATCTTAGTGCGCCTTTTATATTTTTCTTTTTCGAAATAAACGTAATCAATCGAACAGCTGATGCATCACAGGGTAAAAATTTGTTCGTTCTTTTGTCATGTGAAAAATGGAAAACTTTTAAAGGTTATAGGGCATAATTTATATAATTTTGCCATATAATAAGACAACATTTTCGTGGAGAAAAAAACACGCTATAACATTTTCAACGATGAGTGTGCTAAATGATTTTTAAATTAATAAATTTAGCTAAAAAATAACAAAACAAAAGTAAAAACTCAACTTATTTTAATGTTTAGAGTGTATATTTATGTATATACAAAGCGAAAAATTTAGTGAAATATTGGGAAATGCTATGTGTTAGTAATACAAATTTTTAAATTTTTAATCGGGACGTTTTTAAAAGTTAAGCGTTAGCAACATTAGCTTTGCATATTCCTCCTCTGGAGAAGGTCCCCTATCAGTATATACCCCATGTTTACCAACATTCCTTTTTTTTACCGAAATCCTGGGATGGTATTTTAAAGCCGACCTCGTTTACTTTTATCTAATCAGACAGTGAAAAACAACGAAATAGAATAAAACTTAGAAAGTTGAAAAAATTATATTTTTGAAAAGTCTAGGAAAATAACACTGGGTTTTGTGACTAACCAAAATTTATATCGAATAATTTTCGATTCACATTGTATTAGATTATCTTTATAAACTTAAACTGAATATCATAATTTTTGAATCCTTTAATAAAAACGGTTAAACTTCTAATTCAATTCGAACACCCCCCGCTTTCGGGGTTAAAATGGGTTAGTACGAATAGAAAAGTCCTCCAGATCAAGAAAATATATGGTTTTTGAGATCTTTGCATTTAAAGTTCAAAAAAGTAAACTATTTAACAGTCCTGACAGACGAGCAAAATTAATTCGCACGAAGAAACACTAATGCGCATTGAAATTTTATGGTGACAGACGGCAGAATTGTGCATTTAGAGAGCTGATTGTGAAATTTGTGTATATATGTATTAAAAAAAAGTGAAATAAAAATGGATGAGAAAAAATTAATAATGGAAATTTTGTTATTTTTGGAAATTCAATATAAATTTATCGAAAAAATGCAATTAAAAGCAATTCTGATTTTAACTCGAAAAAAGTGTGCGAAAAAGTTAAGAATATTGGAAAAATGGATAGCAAACTGAGTGTTCTTTATTTTCTGCTAATTTAATTAGCAATATAAAAACTGCTAACCTCTGATGCTGTAAACGCAAAGGAGACGGCAGACTTCAAGACTTCTGTCAAACCATAGCAAAAATCGGCCATTTTTAACCAGTGTTGCCTACTCAAACTTGGTAAATTCAGCTAAATGGACGAAATTTTTGCGCATTACTAATTTGCATTTACATGGGTCAAATGCGCAAGTTAATGCAAATTAAGCCCGCTAATGCAAATTAGCGCTATAAAACGTGTGTTTCTCCGATTTATAATGAATTTACTTATATTTTTAACTTTTATATCCCCTTACAATTCACTATATCTTTTTTAAGCATTTATTTTACTTTAAATAGTGCAAAAATAACTTTTATTCAATAATTAACTTCTGTTCAATTATTTTTGTTCACACAATAACAAAAGGGTTGCATTCTAACTAATATTCAGTGTTACCTTACTCACATATTTTACAAAAAAAATAAAGACAACAAATAATACCCAATGAAAGGAAATATATAACACATAAGTTTTGCGCATACAATTCCTTTTCTCCAACACCTGGGGCTGCTCAGTTCTTTCGCGTTGAAATCCTTGGGCCGGCTTTGGTATACCATCCCACGATTTCAGGGTTAAGAGTGGTATGGTTGGATAGCGCTGATGCAAGCAAGAAAAGGGATAACGATCTATGTATTTGTGGTATAAACCCATTTTGTTATTCATTTTTATTCGATATATGTTTTTTTTTTTTGTTTACGAGGAGGAAGCATCGAAAGCCTGGACCACATGCCAGTGTTTGAACTTTTATCCGAACTAAACCTCCTACCGTCCTGTACCGTTCCCCCCGGTACCACCGTCAAGTATTACGTCGGGAGGATGGTTGAGTGACACTCATGCGTACGTGATGGTCAAAATGCCTTCAGTTACAAGTTGCATTTGCTTGGCCCCACCTCTGTTGGTCTGATAACCCCCCCCTTGTACATTGTTCGTCGCCAACCCTCCCCGCCAAGTCACAGTTAGTGTTTTTGGGTCGTGGTTGTTCGTTACATTTAAGCCACTTCGCAAGCAGCTTTCCACTTCTCAACTGATTCGACCATTTGGTTTACCAAGTTATCAGGCGTTGGGTCTATATCGAACGCATTTTTTAAGTGTTGCCTCTCAAGGTTATATTTGGGGCAATAGAAGAATGTGTGTTCTACATTTTCGACGGTATCCCCTCCGCAATAATCGCATACATCGTTATTTTCGTGTCCGAATCTTTTCAAATATGCTTTGAAGCAGCCATGTGCTGTGAGGATTTGAGTTAGGTGGAAATCTACCTCACCGTGCGGTCTGTTTAGCCATGGTTCAACGTTGGGGATCTGTCGGAATGTCCACCGTCCGTTTTTGCTTTCCTCCCAGCGTTTTTGCCAGTGATTCACCGTCTCTGCCCTTGCAATTTCTTTTATTGTATTATGCGGCACTGAATTTCTCTCAGCGCGCAAGTGGCATATATAGAAAAAAGGTCACGGCGATAAGATTTTATTTCTAGGGCTTTTCTCCATATCTGGGCGCCGTACAGCGCGACTGACTTTAATACACCAGCTAATAGTGGTCTTCTATTTTGCTTTGGCACGCGGGTATTTAGCATTAACCGGGTCAAGGCTCTGCACAGTTTTGTCGCTTTGTCGCATGTGTACGCTATGTGTTCCTTAAAGAACATCCTTGCATCAAGAATGATTCCTAAGTATTTGATTGCGGGATGCTTACCCCCTTTGTACTGAAGGTGGCAACTTCCCGAACTTTTCTGCCAGCAATGAGCACCGCCTCGTTTCTTGCTCTCCGCTATGTTCACTCCGTTATTTTCGAGCCAATCGCTCATTAACGCTATTGTCCTGTTGGTAACCGTAACTATATCGTGTATGTGCTTTGCTATAACCACAACAGCGATATCGTCTGCGAAACCAATGATGTGTACGTTTTTAGGTCCCTTCAATCGCAGTACTCCATCGTACATGATGTTCCAGAGTAGCGGCCCGAGTACAGATCCCTGGGGTACTCCACCGGTGCTTTTATATTTTTTGGAGCCTTCGTTTGTCTTGTAGCTCAATGTTCTATTCTCGAAATAGCTTACTATAATGTTGTAAAGGTATAGAGGCACGGAGAAGCTTTTTAGTTCACTCAATATACTATGCCAGGATGCCGAGTTAAAGGCATTCTTTACATCCAGCGTTACAACCATACAGTACTGTATTGTGCCTCCTTTCCATCTTTTCCCGCTTAAAGCTCGTTCAGCCAGGGTCTTTACTAGGGTTACCGCTGCAGTTGTGGATCTTGCCTTCCTGAATCTGAATTAGTTTGGGAATAGTCCACCGGCATCTTCAATTGCCTTATTTAGCCGTTGGTATATGATCCGCTCCAGAACCTTTCCAGCGGAGAATAACATGCAGATGGGCCGGAAGTGGGACGGTTCTGACATTGATTTATTAGGTTTCGGCAGTAATATCAGATATTGCCTTTTGCAAATGGTGGGAAAGCGGTCTTCTTGGATACATATATTATACATGGTTCGAAAAGACCCTATGTTTCTGGCAATCGCCGTTTTTAGCGCTACATTCGGAATTCTATCTGATCCCGGGGCTTTAGATGGGTTTAATCGTTGCAAGCTTCTCGGACTTCTTCATTCGAAACAGCTGGTATATCCTGGATTTGTGGAACTCTCACGATCTCGTGATGGAGTGGGGGTCGGGTTAGGAAGATTACCGTAACTATTCTCTCAATTATTGAGGGGGATGTTAGCATTTGTCCGCCAGTGCGGAGATTTCCCATTACCGTTTTATAAGCTAGTCCCCAAGCGTTGTTTTCAACATCGTCGCACAGTTTAAGGAAACATTCCTGCTTACTTTTTTAATTGCCTGTTTTAGCAATTTTCTTTTGTCCATCAAGTGTTTTTGGAGGAATTCAAATGTACCACGTGACCTTTGGTGCAAGCGTCTTGCTTGCTGGCATTCCTGACGTAATTTTGCGATTGTCTCGCTCCACCAATATACTGGGGGCTGTGTTTGCGTCGAGATAGCTTGGACATTATTCGATATATGTGTAATGTGATAAATGTGTAATTATGGCAACACTTGTCATCTGTCAACACGGAACACTTTTGTTATTGTGCATGTAATGAAATTTTTGTAATATATAAAATGCTTATTTTAAACAAATATCAAAATAATTACTGAAAAATAAATATGTAGAAACAATGTAGTGAAGTGTAAGTGTATAAAAAGTGCGTAATATGAAAGAAATAATCACTCAAATGTTAGCGGCAACTATACATGTATTTTCTTAATCTGGAATTCCTTTTTTATCCGAACCAACCTTTTCGGACGGAATTCTGTGGTGCTACTCCAAAAATTATCCAAGTTGTGACAAGTATTGGTGAGCTTTATGTTTATTTAGAATAAGAAACGTCCACTATCAGCCCATATTCATTTTGCTATTGTAAAATTTGCACGGCTTTCTTATTCAAAAATAATAACACCAGCAAGCCATTATGGGAGTCTTTTTATATATATTATGGGTCGGGTTTAGTAACCCTCCCAGGATTTCGGGAATAAAATGGGTATGGTCGGATAGAGGAGATCCTCCAGATCACGAATATATGTATATGGTTATAGCCGCAGGAAGCTTAAAGTTTTCGAGTTATTCGCGTTTTAAGTTGAAAATTTGCAATATTTTAATTACATATTTTCGATATATAAAATTAATTTTGCACTTATATTTTTCACTTTTATATACACATCACTTATTCATTTGCACACATTTATTTTATATAATATAGTGCAAAAATAGCTTTTAATAAACATTTAAATTATTGTTGAATTTGATTATTTAAGAATAACAAATGAATTACAAACTGTCATATAAACAGTGTTAAATTATCGACATCATTTGTAAAAATAAATGTGTCAAATAATCAGTGTTACTATAGTAAAATATTTTACAAACTAAAATAAAAAAAAATATAAAGAAATATTATACCCTATATACAGGAAACATAATCATTGATAAACATTAAAAAAAAAATATAAAAAAATTTTTCTCCTCTACGGGAGGAAAAAATGTATATACCCGGTGTTGGACCGACCAGGGTTATTTTTTTTGAAGCGCGGCCGAAGGCCGCCCACGCAAAAAGGATTTCAACGCGAAAAAAATTCTGATACACCCTGGTGTTGGACCGACCAGGGTTATTTTTTTGAAGCGCGGCCGAAGGCCGCCCACGCAAAAAGGAGTTCAACGCGAAAAAAATTTGATACATCCCGGTGTTGGACCGACTAGGGTTATTTTTTTGAAGCGCGGCAAAAAGGAGTTCAACGCGAAAAAATTCTGGCACGATTCCGATTACTTTGGCGGAGGGGTAAAATAAACGAATTTCT
>NW_024396508.1:0-22022 GCF_016617805.1 Bactrocera tryoni
CGGACCAGAAATACGCTCACTCTCTTATTCCACAACTAAGCCTAATGTGGAACCTAATATTATGTTAGTAAGCTATTAAGCATTTACTATATACATACATAAGTATGTATATATTATTACAAGGTGTTTAGAGTATAGGAATGTAACTCGCGAGCCATCTTTGATTGAACTGTTGAATCTTATTGAGAAACAAAGGTGAGTAAACTGTAAGTATGTACTTGAACAAAACCTTTATTTCCTTTGTTGGTTTGTCAGTAGAAATGTAAAATCTCAGAATTCTATTTGCACAGGTGAGTCAGCGAGATTTGCACATGTTACCTGGATGCATCGACGCTAAATCTGAGGAACATTGACCGGAAATAACAGCTTTTGATATTATATAGAGATAAGCTTGGTCTGTGCTAAGTTGGGTCGGATTAATAACCTCAGAAGGTAATTGGCAGGATAGAAAACTTTCAAATTTGACAACAGGCAACTTCTCACAATCAGGGAGCAGTTTACCTATATCGCCAGAGAATGTATTTGGACTCTTTGAGACCCCATCTATGTGTTCGAAAAGAGCACGAAATGGAAGTTCGTTGAAATGTAAAAGACAAACAACCCACTGTAATGGTCTACCTATTCTTACTTCTAGTTTCCGATTGTCTTGTAAATGTTGCCATATAGTTTGCGTCTCATCCTCAGCTGACCCGGAAGGAGAGGTGACGTGGCCAAAGTAATGACAACCAGGTTCCTCTATGAGAGAAATATGTTCCTCTTTGACAGTGTCGCGGTAGTACTTTTCACCTTCGCTGACTTGTGTAAGTGTATTGTCTTTGCGGCCGTCAAAATACAGCCCATATACAGAGTCAATACTTTCGGTGTTTTGGAGCTTAACTCTAACACTTTTTTTTTCCCAACTAATCTTGCATTTGTCAGTGACAAAGCTAGCCTGATCCTTTGTTATCAAACCTGCTTTTTTGGCATCCAGAAAAGCAGATGAAACATTCAAGGCCGCTACTCTATCACTTACTCCAAATTTTTGGGCAGCTAAAGCAGTGTGTTCTAATACTAGTGTGTTTTGTTTGGTTTAAGAGGATGGAAGAGAAAATTCATCTTCAGAATCGTTTTTGGAAGAATCCATGTGCGACGCACCTACATTGTTGTCGTCTGTATGAGAGTCTGGCTTATCTGAATGGTTACGTGTTCTAGCTGATTCTTTTCTGGTAAGTGTTGATGTTGAATAACGTTTTGAAAGCTTTTCTTTACGTTCATTTTTCTTTGTAATCTTTTTTGTTTCAGGTAGATCAACACTTTCAATGCGACCATTTCCTCTGGTTCTATGGTCCAAGAGAAATGGTTGTTCATTGATAGGAACTTTCCTTTTCTTTGGACAAGTGCAAGAAGAAAAATAAATGCATTTACAAGCAGCGATGTCAAATAATTTTCCGGCAGAAGAGACAAAGTCGTCTCTTTTAGAGCTCAAACCTATTGGGTTCCTTAAAAACATTTGTTTAAGAGTCAGAAATTTCTTATGGTATGTGGTGAGCATTTGTACAACTCTGGTGTGAGAAACTATCGGAATAGATGACTTTTTGAAAGTATTTTCAACCTTTTTTGCAACTATTTCTGTAAGCTCTTTACTCCTAGGTTCATAGTTGTCGCCTCGGAGTCGCCCTATACGAAATCTTTCAAACTGATAACACAAAAGAACATCCTGGTAAGTAGGTAACTGGGACTCAAAGAGATTGTACGGATATATGCCAACCACAGGAAATTTCTGTCTAAATTTAAATTTAGATACAGACCTTTTGAGTTCTGTGTTCTGTCGAGAGAATATAAGTGATAGCACTCGGCGAAATCAACGACAAGAGTGAAGGAACTCGATGAAAAAATATTTGTGTGGAGACCTATCCGAACGTATCCTTTGCGCAGGGAAATGAATGTATTTCACCAATTTTCACCTTGCGCTGTGGCGCGCCGCATTTTCGCTCGTATCTCGGGAACGGTTCGTCCTACGGCCATGATCACATATACCATTTCGGTAGCAAATGACGTGACAAATAACTTTTGTTTTATACGTTTTGCCATGAGATGCGTATTTCAGGCGCTAGGTAGACAATTTCACGATTTTAGGCGAATTTCCGAAATTTCAAGGCCGGAGTTGGGGTTGAAGATGCAATCCGATCTCAAAACAAAATGTTGCATTGGAATCAGGAAGTACTAAGGCAACTTTTCCGCACTATTAGAAATCCCGAATCGAAAAAAGTTCGGAATCGACCCACCCTCTTGTATATTATTGCTGGTTTCGGGCTTAAACAAGTTTTTATTCACGTTTACCACCACAGTCGTAAATGCCAAGCCCCCTCCAATTTATTTGCGTGAGCGTAGCAGTAATGCTCTCGTTGCTGAATTAAGTAAAATTGTAGGTACTAACAATTTCCATATAGTGCCTTTGAAAAAAGGCAATATATATGAAACAAAAATTCAGTCCTACACTGAAAAAAGTTTTATGGACATAGTTAAATTTTTGTCAAATAAAAACAAGAATTTTTATTCGTATCAACTGAAGAGCTCTAAGGGCCTAGTTGTTGTAATCAAGGGTATAGAGTCCGCCGTAGACTCTAGTGAAGTCAAAGAAGCATTGGAAGAATGTGGTTTTGAAATTAAAACAGTTGTAAATATATTTAATAGAAACAAAATACCACAGCCAATGTTTAAAATTGAATTGTTGCTGAATTCGAATCAGCTTAAAAAAAATGAGACCCATCCAATATATAATTTGAAATATTTGCTGCATCGTAGAGTAACTGCGGAAGAACCACATAAAAGAAACGGTCCGGTACAATGTACTAACTGCCAAGAATATGGACTAAATCATACTGCACTCTACGCAGTGTTTGTGTGGTATGTGGTGATTTACATCCCACTTCCAAATGCACCCTTAAGAAAGAAGAATTAAATAAAAAATGCAGCAATTGCGGAGGAAATCACACTGCTAACTACAGAGGTTGCCCTGTATATGTATAAAGATTTGAAATCGAAGTTGTCACAGGGCATTCAAGCACGTCGTAACCAAATGTTACAAACACCCCGTAATGAAATTATAGCAACCTCAGAAAAAAGTTCAAATCCTATTGCTTTTAACAATAATATTATGCAAGGAAGCTATGCAAGGAAGGTGAAAGGCAACACTGTGCAAATGCAACTGCCGCAAAATCCTCCAAATGGAGGTATTGAAACTATGATTATAAATCTAACACAGTGTATGACACAATTTATGTCTACTATGCAAAACATGATCCAAGATTTAATAAAATCACAAAATCAAATGCTGCAAAATTTATTAAGTAAAAAATGAGCCTACTAAATATCTGTATATGGAATGCTAACGGTGTTAACCAACATAAATTAGAGATTATCAGATTTCTGTCTGAAAAGAATATAGATGTAATGCTTATTTCAGAAACTCATCTAACAAATAAAAATAATTTCAATATACCGGGATTTAGACTATATGTTACAAATCATCCGGATGGAAAAGCGCATGGTGGTACGGCAGTGTTGATTAGAAATCGTTTAAACCACTATGCTCTAGAATCTCATGCTACACCACAGTTACAAGCTACAACAATATCACTAAAAAATCGGGGTTGTGACCTAAACCTTACGGCTATATACTGTCCACCTCGTTTTAAAATTACAGAAATCGAATTTAAAGACTTTTTTGGAACACTAGGTCAAAGATTTCTAGCAGGTGGAGATTACAACGCAAAAGACACGTACTGGGGCTCACGTCTTATTAATCCGAAAGGACGACAGTTGTATCAAACTGTTATAAATAGGCACAATAACCTTGAAATAATATCTCCTGGTAAGCCGACATATTGGCCTAGTGATCGTAAGAAAATACCAGATTTCATTGATTTTGCTGTAATCGAAAATGTAGGTAAATCGCACATAACAGCTGATACATGTACTGATCTATCTTCTGATCACTCTCCTGTACTAATAAAGTTATGTGAAAACCCCATATTCATTAATCCAAAAGAGGGTCTAACTTCTTATAAAACGAATTGGCTAAAATATAAAAAATACGTCAGTAGCCACATTAATATTGAGTACAAAATAAATACAGGAAGAGATATTGACGAAAGTATAAGTGAAGTTAATGATATAATAACCAGCGCAGCTGTCTTAGCAACACCAAACAAAAGATATAATCCGCTTGGCTTCAGAAAAATCTCTAATAGAGAAATAGAAACGCTTGTAAATGAAAAAAGGCGTGCAAGACGTGAATGGCAGATAAATCGCTCCCCCTCCACTCACTTCAATTGAAAGCTGCGGTACGTAAATTAAAAAAAGCGCTCAAACGTGAGGAAGAATTGAACACCGAAATGTATATAAAGAAGCTGTGTCCAAATTCAAACAAGCAAAATTCCCTTTGGAAAGCCCAAAAGTCCATGAAGCCACCAACTGACTCGAACATGCCAATACGAGACTTGGGTGGAAATTGGGCTCGAAGTGACGAGGAAAAGGCTAATTGTTTTGCAAATCACCTAGAAAAGGTATTTCAACCCAATTTGCCAAAGAACAACTTTAAGCTGTCAATCTTACCCAACACAGCTAAAGAGTCGCTCGAGTCTCTTAAGACTTCACCTTCTGAAATTATTGGTATCATCAAAGAACTTAATCAAAAAAGGCGCCGGGACATGATAATATTTCCCCAAAAATGCTAATTGAGTTACCAATTATTGCTGTAGAGGTGCTCTCTTTGCTCTTCAATGCAATTCTTAGTTTCGGATACCATCCAATTTCATGGAAAAAGTCGCAGATTATCTTGATAGATAAACCTGGGAAAGACTTAAAGACTCCTTTTCTCCATGAAAATAATACAATACCAATGCATCAATTCGGTTTTCGTGCGAAACATGGCACAATAAAGCAAGTAAATAGAATTACTAACGAGATAAGGAAAGCATTTGAGCACAGGGAGTACTGTTCAGCAATATTTTTAGATGTAGCTCAGGCGTTTGATAAGGTGTGGCACGAAGGTCTTTTATACAAGATTAAAAAAATTCTACCTTTAGAACTGTATAAAACATTGGAGTCTATTTAAAAAATAGACGATTTATGGTAAAAGTGCGAGATTTCATATCTGATGAACGACAGATAAGGGCTGGTGTACCCCAGGGCAGTGTGTTAGGCCCAACACTATACATCATATATACAGCAGATCTTCCAACAGCTAATAAAGTATTAACTTCAACTTTTGCGGATGACACAGCTATAGTGAGCCGTAACAAATGCCACATTTTAGCATCACGAATATTAGCGAAGCATTTAAGTTCTGTCGAAGAGTGGCTAGCGAACTGGCGTATAAACGTTAATGAACAGAAGTGTAAGCACATTACATTTTCGCTAAGACCAAAAGATGTGCCCGGCAGTAAAAATAAACAATATATTAGTACCCCAAGCGAACGAAGTAACATATCTTGGTATTCACCTAGATAGAAGGCTCACGTGGAGAAAACACATCTCTAGTAAAATAACATGTATGAAGATTAGAGCTGCAAATTTAAATTGGCTTTTAAATAAAAACTCAAAACTTAGCCTAGACAACAAAGTGCTTTTATATAATGCGGTCATAAAGCCGATTTGGATGTATGGCATTCAACTGTGGGGTACGACCTGTGTAACCAATATTGATATATTACAAAGGTTTCAATCAAAAATGCTTAGAACAATCACATGTTCACCATGGTACATGCGTAACGAAAATATCCATAAAGACCTTGGTATCCCTATGGTAAAGAAAGAAGTAGAAGACAGCAGAATTAAATATATATCTAAACTCCGAGATCACCCAAACCCTCTGGCTAATGCTTTGGTACATTCCTGCGATCAAACACGACTTAAAAGAAGAGATATGCCTGCGTACTAAGGAGCAACGTATCACCAAAACAGCTCAATCACTTGCTTGAGCCTGTCTAGTTTTTAATTAGATGATTTAAGATTTTATAACTTATTGTTAGGCTTTAAGAAAAAGCAGATTCAATAAACAAAATAATTTTGAAAAAAAAAAAAACGTTATTTGAATTTTTTTGACTTGACTATTATTTTGTGTACTCGCTCAGCTACTTCGTGCCGAGTTGTTAAAAATTCTTTCGTTTGATGCCATTTTGGCGATTTCTTTCTTGCCACTAGTGATTGTTCCTTTCGTAGCAAAACAGTATCAAGTAGTGTGTAGTAGTGCAGGTAGCCTCCAAGCTAGTGCATCCTGTGGAACGCTAAATGGCCTGCGCCCTTCGCGGCCTTGCAACTCATGAACGACCTTTGGCTTTGGACTGTTGTTTGAGTAAGAGAAACTTCTTATTTGGATTTGGTAGAACACCGGGCTCGTGGCGGCGGCATTCTGGCACCTGAGTACGATAAGGTGACACTCATCAGAAATGGCTAACGGGCTAATGTCACAACCGCCCCCGTCCCGTTAAAACCCTGTCAGGAATCAAAATGCGCCCCCCCCCTCGTCGTCGTGGTAGATGTAAGTTGAGATGAGTTGAGAAAAACAAGAACATCGACGATAAGATGAAGGAAGGTGCAGGGCTGTCGAAATCGGCTGGAGCCTTCATTCGCGGCAGAATCGCCAGCACTAGCAGAGGAACCTGTGCTAAGATTATGAAAGGATCTACAGGGGCAGAAGCAAGGCAGCTTTAACGAGGAAGCTAAAGTCAGACTGCCGATTGGCGTCCAAAATCGTGGAACGCTACAGTGGTAAGCATGTTGGTCAGGTATCAGAGCAACATGCTAGCACACTCGAGTGGGCCAGAAAGTGCTGAGCGAAGACGATAGGGCAGGACCGGAAGCGACCAGGACTGATTCAGCGGTTAAGCGGCAAAGGTCGTATGAGGGAGAAACCTCCCTTGGTAAAAAACCGCGAATGGAAACTACGCCAACCTTAAGCGAAATCGCTAAAAGCGCTGGTGCTATACTACTTTTTCTGCTCGATCGCAGTAGGGAGGACGGTGCCATCTCCCACGAAGAATGGAAGAGAGTAGCGACGGCTATCTCGTCAGTTGTCCTGAAAGTGGTTAAAGAAACCCCTTGGCCACCCCAAAATGTGTGAGTGCCAGTTGGCACCATGGGCTGCACAAGCTTACAAGATGTGCTGATGAACGATTGGCTCTCTTATACAAGGAGGCAGTCTCTCAGGTGGGGGAGGTTTGGAAGGGAGCCAGACTGGAAGCCGTGGACAAATCGGATCTTCCTCTTCGCCTTAGGGCTCGGGTCTGGCTTCTGGCCGAATCTTCCACTGCGAATGAGGTTGAGAAAATCCTCAGATACCGCAACCGCTCACTTCCCACACAAGACTGGAGAGTTTTAAGGCTAGAGCGAACCGATGAACCATATCGGCAAGCGCTGATAATGCTAAACGCGGAGTATATCGGTCCTCTCAGTAAAATAAAGGGAGCCATAAGCTGTGGTTTTGAAATGGTAGTGCTGAAAGTACTCCCAACGGATGCCAGAGCTGATGTCACCCAAGCTGCAGCTGCGGTGGATAAGACTGACGGCGTTGATGGTTAAATGACAATGGAAAACGACCCAAATATCTTGGACGTGGTGAGTTCTGGGGGCGGTTCGTCGATCGGCGACTTCGCCTTTAGTCTCGAACAATTGTTTGAGGAGGTTCGGCATGGACGCTGAACTGGCGCTCCTGGAGGAGAGTCTGAAGGATGAAATTCCTCCGGATTAACCTCCAACACGCGAAGGCGGCCTCCGCCAATCTACTGCTTCGCCTGGAACAAGACGGAGCCGATGTCGTCCTGATCCAGGAACCATGGCTGACTAGTAACGGGATCTCTGGACTGAGGACGAAGAGCCAAAGGCTGCTGGCGGCCAAGGATGCAGGTAGGAACAGAGCCTGTTTGTTGGTCAGAAATGAATTAACGGTAATTTTGTACCTGATTTCACCAACGCTGGCGTAGTGACAGCAAAATTGGAGTGTGACAACGGAGATTTCTGGCTTATCTCCGCGTACCTGCCACACGACAATGAGGTAGAGCTACCTCCTTTACTGCTAAGGAGGACCTTGGCTGAAGCGTCTCAGAATGGTACCGGTATCATCATCGGTTCTGACACTGGAGTAGCTCGGATACCAATAATAGAGGTGAGTCGCTTATTGATTTTATTGTTAGCGAAAATCTTCGCATTTGTAATAGGGGAGACTCTCCTACTTTTGTGACCGCAGGCAGGGAGGAAATTCTTGACCTCACCCTAGCCTCAAACAGGATTGCCCCGCTGATCTCAAACTGGAGGGTCCTCGATAATCACTTCTTCTCTGATCACAGGTATATCAGGTTTAGTCTAGTCGGAGAAGGTCCGCCTAGAAAATCTTTCAGAAACCCTAGGAGTACAGACTGGAAAGGTTACCGCAAGAGGCTTCGGCAAACTCTCCGACGCGCACCGGGGCTGGACGTGCTGGCCACCACCATTGCGGTGGAGGAGTGGGTCGAAGTCTCCAGCTCAGCTTGCAACGATGCACTGGAGGGTTCCTGTCCACTGAAAACACCGAAGGGCAAAGGGAAACCTCTATGGTGGACTATGAAACTCTCAGATATCGGGGCATCCTGTACACGTTTATTTAATAGAGCCCGTAGGAGTGGGTTTGATGACTGGGCTTTGTGTAAAATTGGACTTTCAATATACAATTCCGAGTTAAGAAAGGCTAAGAGAATATCGTGAAAGAGCTTCTGTGAAAAAGTAGGGGGCTGTCACGAGTCCTCTAGATTCAGGCGTATTCTCGCAAAGAACCCAGTGTCCCTGGGTTGCCTCAAGGATGCAAATGGGAAGTGGGCCCTAAGCAGTTAAGAAACACTACAGATGCTCCTTCACGCTCATTTCCCCAGCAACCCGTCCTGTGTGGGGGTATTTCTCGGAGTATTGCAATTGTGCGATTGTGCGGCATTTGTCGGTCTTCTGAATGAGCGACACTTGGCATAGGCAATTAATTCGTTCAAACCGTTCAAGTCCCCGGAACCGGATGGCATCATACCAGCGCAGCTGCAGCAGCCTGTTAAAGTGTCATGCAGCTCGTTGGCACCTTTCTATGCGAACTGAATCAGATTAGGTTACATCCCGGGGGCCTGGAGACGAGTCAGAATTACGTTCATCCCGAAGGCTGGCAAGGGCTCCCATGTTACGGCCAAGGATTTCACGCCCATCATCTTCTCCTGCTTCTTGCTTAACGCAGAGATATCTCAGCGTTGTATCAAAATAGACGGTCGGAAGGGGACTCGCTATCAACCCATATAAAACATAAATGGTTTTATTCAGCAGAAAATATAAGATCCCGGGGGCACCGTTGCCGCAAGTGGGAGGCATTCGCCTGCAACCGGCGGATACAGTTTAATATTTAGGGCTCCTCCGGGATAATAAACTTTTATGGTAGCCGAATATCGCGGAGGGAGCAAAAAAGGCATCTATTGCCCTATACTGCTGTAGAGGAGCTATTGTCAAAAGGTGGGGTCTCTCACCGAAAGTGCTGCTGTGGCTCTATGACACCTTATTTTATGGAGCCTTTATATAGTGGAGGGCTTTAGGGAAGACCACACTTGCTAAGAAACTCGAAAGTGTTCAACGGGCTGCACTCATCAGCATGTTCGGTGCATTAAAATCCACCCAAACCATAGCACTTAAAGGAATTTTGAACATAACGCCCATTGACATTGCCGAAAGGTGTATAGCCGCGAAGGTTGCTATCAGGCTCAGAGAATCTGGATTCCTAAATGCATGCGTATCAGGACACTCGGATATCCTGACAAATTTTGACTGCAGACCGGATCATCTGGATCATGGAGCTGCCATATCGAATTCTGGCGGCTCCTTCTCTGCTCATATATCGACGAGGAAGATATGGGTGGAAAGAAGCCGTTGGAGGAGAGAGGCAGCAAGCTTCTTTCCAGATGGGTCAAATCTTGTGGGGAAGGTTGATGGAGGGGTCTACTGTCGTGAGCTCTCTATCAACACCAGTTTCAAACTTCCCGACTGTATTCCAGGCTGAGGTTGCAGCCTTCACTTGCGCGGTCGCAAAATCCTTTTGGCCCAAGATAGATCGCAGGAGATCTAGTGATCTCTTTGCCCTCAGTAAGGGTACCCTCTCATTAGTAGTAGGACTCTTAACAGGCCACTGCCCTATTGGCATGCATGCGGTAAGAATACAAATCTTACCGGATGCTGACTGCAGAAGTTGCTTGGAAGAAGATGCGGTAGAAACAAACCAGTACTTCCTTCTTGACTTTCCCGCGTTTGGAAGGTCAAGACTTACACACTTTGAGACGCATACCTTCGGACATCCTACCGAAATGGCGGGTGTTAAAGTGAAGCGCCTTTGTAAATATATATTGGCTACAAATCGTTTCCCCAATCTATAACTACGAATACGGGAGTTCTTTTTTCAATGGCTTCACAAAGTACTACATTATTAGTCCACGTGTGACCTCTGATCAGCCATCTCACTCGTGTTGCTGCACAAATATTTACTATGATATGGTCCCACGATTCAGTGGAAACACAGGTGAACAATTAGTTACTGTCGAGTATAGATTTTGAAATTCTTTACGAGTTTCTTGTTGAATTTTCGGTAAATTCATTAAAAGTGTTATTTGGTTGTCTACCAATGCTCTTTCATTTTCGCATCTTTCGGCCAGACATCGGCTTGACATCTTGAGCCCGCATGCAAGCAAGTGCTATTTGTGTGCCACTTCGGATTTTTCGCAGACTTTTGACACTTGATATCTCCAGCTTTTGGATTCCGCACTACCCTTTTAGTGCTGCGCAGATTTCTTCGGGAGTTATAATTTCGTCCAGGTCTTTGCACGTAATCGTAACGTTGAGGGATTTAGGCTGTAACATTAGCATTTCGCCAAACACTACTTCCAAGGCGCTGTGGAAAGATTCTCGTTTCTGCTCGATTCTTTAGTTCTATAAGCAAATCTCCTTTGAGTGTTTTGCAAATATGGGTAATGTTTAAAAACAGTTCCTCAAGCCCGCTGTCAATTTTTATTTTTCGCAGAATATCTGCATACGACGCACCATCATTCTTTGTAATAATAATGGCGTCTGGTTTTGTTCTGTTTTTCCATTGATTTTTTCTTTTTAGACAAGTCTACCCATCTTTCATTTGCGTTTTGAATAGACTTGGTTTCTTCTTGGGTTATTTTTGAAACTCAACTGTTTGATGATTGCGCCTTTTCACTAACGGTTTTAGTAAAAGTTCCTTCAATTGTCTTGCTTGCGACCTCTGTTAACTTTTATATGGCGTCTGTTGTTGACCTATGCATTCCAAAACTTTATTGGTTTTCGGCTTAGCCCGGTGGCTCTCTTTCTAGGTGTTTCTCTAGCCGCACACAGATTATACGCTCCAGTATTATCCCCATTGTGTCCAACATATATAATGGTCGGTAGAAGCATGGCTCCCCTGCTGGTTTAATTGGCTTTTGTATGAGCACTACCCGCTGTTTTTTTCTAAATCTTAGGGAATACTCCCTCTCGTAAACATTGCGTAAAAACTTCCGTAAACGGGGTGGGTTTATATTTAATAGGCCATTTTAGGGCTTTATTCGGGATGCCATCTAGGCCTGATGCTTTAGTATTTGCGAATCTCTCTGCTGGTTCTAATGTTTCTTGGTCAATGACTAGCGGTACGTTTGTAGTTCCAGATTATTTTATTTGTCGCCTTTATATCAATTGCGTCGGGAAAAGAGTTTGGACAACCGTGCATTTTGTATGCATCTCCTCACGGGTTTTCTTCGACTTTGTTGCAGAGCTCCTTAATACAACACGCTTTGCTCTTCTTTTTTGCTTTCTTGAGTTCATTTCGCTTTCGCTTAAAGCGCTCATTTAGCATTGTGAAATCTGCTGTCTGTTTGTCGTCCCCTTTGATTTGCGTACATGCTACCCCACTCCACTGCCCATGCATTGAAGTCACCTGCCACCACGTTCATTGTGGTGCTCGACACTTATCGTACCTGATTATCGATGATTCTTTCCTATTCACCTTGTGCGATGCTCGGCGGAATGTAACAGCTATAAAAGTTTATTCCGCATATTTTTGACCGCGAGTAGTAGGCCCGTCCTGTTAGTGGCTTTTCTTGGAACACGTTTTCTCCACAGGCACAAATGGACCTTTTTCCTTTTGTTAGGTCAGAAGTCCACATTACTGCGCTAATGTTTTTGTATTGTTCGCAGTATGCGTATGCGTATACAGGTCTTGAGCTGCTTCGCAGTGATTGAGGTTGAGCTGTAAGGCTCTCATATGTTGGCTCTTTTGTACGCTTCTTGGTAGAGAGGACATTTCTTGCTACCCATCTTTGAAGGAGTCTGCCTTTTCGCCTGTTTTTTTCGCGATGTCTTTTAGGTGATATTTCCGTTGTTTCGGGCATATTTAGAATATTCCGTCTTGCTTCCTTGCTCTTTCGGTACTCCTCTAAGGCTTTTTCGTGTCTTTTAAATTGCCAACGAGGTCTCTAAGTATTGTTGCTTGTTCGCTGTGGTGGACACATCATATCTATCAATTTCTTGATTTCTTCACCAAGCTCAGTCATGTGCGGCGCAGTTGGCGAGGATCATGTTCGCGTTCGGTTTTCTACGCTAAGCATCCTTATGAGAGATCTACTAAGTCACGAAGACCGCTAAAATGAATCCATTTCCATTACTGGTGTCCTTTGGGAAACAGCCCCTGGCACTTTAGTTTTATTCGGTTGTCTTGCGTTTCCCGCGTCGTTTCTCAGTATAGTAGCATAGATGTTACTGCTACTGTTGCTGCTATTTCTGCTATCATTCGTTTTGTTTTTGCTCATGTAAAATTTCATTCCTTACTGTTGTATCAGCGCATCGTTTGTAGGGGGGCGGGCCGAAATGAACAGGAGCGGGTGTACCCTCTGTGTTTATGCCCCTACCCCAGTTCCCTGAGGCCCGGGGCAACGCAGACTATTAATCTTGCGCCAAATGCACACTCCTTGACCAGAGCCTGAAGGCGCTGGTTACTGATGGACACTGTGGCTAACACCTCGGCAGAGCAGGCTTACATCACTCTATCCATCTCGGTAGCAGAGGAGTCGCTGATAAGATATAAACGAACTCAAAGTGCACCGCGATTTACATCGGTCAAAAACTTTAACAGCCGCATCTGACATGTTGATCAGACACTGACCAGGAAGCCGCTCAGTGTGAGTCCGTCGAGCCTGGATTTTTGTATTACCAACCATGCCCATGGGGGACGACACCTATTTTTGAGAGGCGGTATCGGCTCGCCTCTGTCTCAGGGGTTTCATCAGCTTAGCTGGCTTTTATACCGCAACCTCCACTCCTCCTCGTCGGGGGTTGCTTATTCGTCATAACTTATTTCGCACCTAACCTGTTACTACAGGCCGTCCTACTATCCGCGACCTGCCGACCCCCCCCGGTAGCATAGAGCTCAGCTGAAAAGTCTGGCTTAACTGAGAACCAAGACCAACGGGTCGACGCTTGTGACCGATTATTTGACCAAAAATTATATTTTATTTTAATTTAAATTGATTTTGCCGAAAAAACCATTTGTTCTGTTGTTTTTTTTTTTAAGTCTGTTTACTTTGGAAAGCACCTTGTATATGTTCAGTCAGTCCTTTGCTTCACTACCTACCTTAAATACAAAATGGTTGACAATGCCAACACCAAAAAAACAAGTAAAGAAGAGCTAATTTTGAGTGCCACCGAATATTTTATACTCTTGCAACTTACAAAAATCAAAGCCAGGGAGATACTTTAAGGTGTAAAACCAATTATATAGAGTAAAGTCAGCGGGATGTTCGAAAATCCGAATATTAGTTATATAGGGGCTGAGTCAACTTTTCGCTCAAATTTATCTATTTTAAGCACAAAGATACACTGTTGTGATTAAAACACGCTAGCTCATTTTCATTGAAATAACTTACATATTGGCCGATATATGCTAGTGCATTTTTGCGAAAAACTGCGCAGCTAAATCGGCGGGACGTCTACTGGCTGAAGGAAATTTAGAGACTACCTGGGTGTGAGACCGTAAAAGTCATGTGGATCAGATCGGAAGTACACACAATTGCTATTGGCACTCGATAGAAAAGACTGTAGAAGCATGATCGGAGTATGGCGGCACACGCCTGCAGAATGGGGCTGAAAGATCGAGAAGACTGTAGAAAATGTTTAAAGCAGTATGTTAGGGAAACAATGGAGCTTCACTTGTGCAATTTTCTCACTTTAGCAAGACTACGCTGTGAGCCTCTGGGGTCCCAACGGTATGATACACTGGAGGAGGTATCGATATTGAGGTTGCAGAATATGTTAATATTCGCGCCAAGCGCAGGAATCCTGAAGGAAGACTACTTCTCTTGGACCTAGGAACTGAACTCCACCTGGTGCAAGAACGAAAACTGGTCCATGCGTGGCTTATTGGCCTACCTGTGCATCCTAACCTAGCCTAATATCTATATGAACTTTTACTACTATATATTTTTAAATTATGGTGTTTAGGAAAAAGGTTCATTTGGTAATAAAGGAAAAACTATATTGGCGACCTAAACCGTAGATTTGAATCAGATATCTACGAATATATTAAAAGTATTGTTATGAAAAGACTTTATGAAATAAATCCAACAGAACAAAATCAAAACTTATCAAAAAAGTTCGAATTGGCTTGCATAATATGAATATGTGCTATTTAGGGGGGAGCCTGCTTTAGAAGCTTCAAACAATTTTTTTTTTTGCTTAAATCTCTTTAAAAATTATCTATGAATATTTCCCCAAAGTTATAGATTGGAATTCAAAATATTGTCGAAGCTAGAAGGGAAATAGTGACCGAAGGTCTAGCAGATAAATATATGAGCGCTTGAGCAGAAAGCGGAAACTTTAACGCGCTTTCTCGGTTTTTCATTTTTACGATTTTTCTTAAGTGGCAGGCAGGATAGAACAAAAACTAAACGTCGTATGAAATTGGGGCAGAGTTTTTTATCTTTAGCATTAAATTATCTTCTATTTAAACTAGATAAACTTAAGTTTGAACATATTTTGAAACAACTTAAAGTAAAATTTTTTTGATCAAAAACCACTTTTTTCCAATTTTAAAAGAATTGTAGAATTTTACACCTTTTTTTTGGATTTTCTTAAATTTACTAGAAGATACGTTATTAATAAATATGAGTCTCTTTGAATTTCTTGTTTCCGATAGAAATGCGACCTGCATCCTGCCAGCCGTCCGACTAATGAACATGCGAGATGCATCGGGCAATTGTTTCTCAAAGTTTTCAAAAATTTTTGGATGATGTTTAAATATATAACTTTAAACGTTAGAAATTTCGCTTTAATAAATTTTTTCTTTCCTTCCGAAAAAAATTCTCAAAAAAATCGATTTTTTGAAGCCTCTAAAGCAGGCTCCCCCCTTAAGTCGACAATCATCTGCATGGAATCAAGATCCCATGCGAGATGTTTTGGGTTTCGGCTCGTCCGGTGTCTTCCATTCAGGACTATGGCGTTTCGTTTCAGGATCATATTGGAAACACCACGTTTCGTCATCAGTCACAATATTGTAAAGGAAGTTTTTGTCCTTTTTGACTTCTTTTTAATTCCTTCGAATGTTGGATTCTGAGCAATTTTTGATTTTCAGCCAATTTGTGCAGAACAAACCGTGCACACACCTTTCGTAAGCCTAAATGTTGGGTCAAAATGCGATAAATCGATGTCTTAGAGATGTTCAATTCCATTTCCATAAATTCCAATGATGACTTATATCAATACTGACACTTAAAACGTAACAACTTCACTTCCAATCAATGAAATGTCATGAAATTCTCACTGGACAATCGACAAAGATAGCAGATTCTAACGCACCAGTCGACAAATAGATGAAACCACCAGGGGCGCTAGATTAAAAAAGTGCTTTTTACTCTGACTTTAAAAAGCTGAGGCAAACATTTTTCTTTTATGTAGGCAGAGGAAGTATTTTTGGCCACTGATTCCATGCAATACCGACCACTTTACTCTGGTTTATTACCAAGAAAAGAGTGGATGAGTTCGTCTACGGGCGTAATAGGACCACTGCCGTGCTCACAAAACGCCACTTACGAAAAAGTGCCGTAACCAAGCAGTAAATAAAGATAGAAAACAGTTACTTGACACAGGAGATCATATTTGCAATGTACAGCTGAGGGCAAAAAATTAAAAAAAGAAGGTGCGTGGAGTCCCTACGCGCGGATGAAGGCACAAATTTAATGCAGAAGGTGCATCTATTACGGACAATTGAAATATTCAAGAGAAACTTACCATAACATAACCTGGAATCCGCTGTGTTATGCGTATTATCACTGTCATTTATTTTATCAACATTGATCGGAGGTCCAGCCAATTTGGCTGCCATATTGTCTTGTGAAGATCAGGTAGGTCGGAATTCGCCTCGCAATTTTAACATTTTTTACAATTCTCTCACATATTCTAACCGAAAATATGAAGAGACAGAAATATATGTATTTATAAAATGATTTCTTTGATATTCCATAGGATGGAAATATGTATGTAGAACTCTATTATTTTTGATTTATTATTTTTCAAATTATTTAATGCTAATTTGATTTTATTTTATAATAACTCATTTTAAATATATAAAAGATTTACCTAAACATTATGATGATATTTTCATGATTCATACGCAATGTACGAATGTAAGCAATTTCGTTTTGCCGTCGGCATTTCCATATTGACATGCAAAAGTAATTATGTATTTCATTGTTTCGTTTTGGCCCAATTTTGTATATTAAGACAAGTGTCGATAATTGCTCCAAAATCAAATATATTATATATTCATATGTAAACATGTTTTCAACTTTACATAAAATTGAAGTCTCAGTAATTGCGTCAATTTTCATAAAGTTGGAAATTTTGCACGAATAAGACGTGTGCGGGTTAAGTCGTGAATTTTACTTATATTAATTAATTTGAAAGTGCCGAAAAATGCGAAACGAAATTTCAATAAATTTAAATAAATTTAAGTAAATTTATATTTAATTGTCAATAAATTTTTTAAAAATTATTTGCCCTAGTTGTCCATTTTTTATTTGCTCACACATTTCAGCCGATTTTTGTATAGAAATTTGACCGGCGTAGAAGCAAAATGCGAAACAATCATACATACATTGTATATTATGTCGTTTGCACATTTGTCTGTATGTTTGCGAAAGCAAATGTTCTACAAAAGCATATTTCTATACTTAAACAAAATTATTAGAACCATCGTATGTTTCTTACATGCATAACCAAACCATAATTAGGACAACGCAATACAAGTGTCAATGGTGGTGTTGGTGGTAAGCGCTTGAAAAGTTACGACGAGCACGTAGGTTCGAATCCCAACAGAATTTATTTTTAATTGAATATGTCACCAACCAAAAATTGAAACATTGTTCTACAGAAGCAACAACAGCATAAGCATGGCAACATTGTGTTGTTGGTAGAAAAGCTGAGCTGTGCCGAAAGAAACGAACAAACGATCGCCGATTGTCACCGCTTCGCTTGCTGCTCGAACATCTTCGCAAACAAGGTTGCGCAACTTGAATCTATCGCAACCTTTTCCGAACTCGTATAAGAAGTATAACTTCAAAAATAGGCGTGGCCCCACCCTCTGAAAGGTTTAATGTACATATCTTCTAAACAATTCAAGCTAATACAAACAAATTTACTCAGGGAAAATCACTTTAGCCCCTACTGACAATGTAAAAATTGTTGAATTCTGAAGATATCCTCGTTCACTCCCTATATAACGGTACTGTTAAAAACTTCTAAAAGTGGCACCACACAGTTTTGAGTAAAATCACATATCTTAGGAGCTATTCGACCAATTTCAACCGAATTCGATATATGACATTCTTATATTACATTAAGAAAATGGATAAAGTCGGACTCCAACCACCCCTACTTCTCATATAACACAATTTAAAATTCCATTTAATTATTTCACTTTCCGGGATACAAATAAAGAAACAATTAATATAGCAAGATAAAACCTTGGACGAAAAGTGGTCACTGTGACGAGATATATAAAGGAAACTCAGAGGAAATCTTTTCCTGATTGATGATTTTATGTGAGGTACCTTTATGAAACGCTCGATGCATTCTCCTTTATTAGTATATGGAATGTTAATTGTATACTCGTATATGTAGTATGGTGAGATAAAATCGGGTTAATACTACCCAACTCCTATATACGACTATAATGATTTTCTCATATTTCTAATATAATGAATTCCGAATCTCTGGTTGACATTTTCCACATAAACTCAATATATTAAACTTAACATCTTCGGTCTAGTTAACATCACATATCATACAAATCACTTTTGAAGATGTTTCTAATAAATTTACGCTAACGCGAACCAAAATATAAATAAAAAGTAAGGTAGGGCTAAGTTCGGGGGCAACCGAACATTTTATACTCTTGCAACTTGCAATAATCAAAGCCAGGGAAATACTCAAAGGTGTGAAACCAATCATTTACAGTAAGATCAGACGGATGTTTGAAAATCTTGATATTAGTTATATAGGAACTAAGCCAAGTTTCCGTTCAAATTCATCTATTTTTGGGCATAAAAGTACACTGTTATGAGTAAAACACGCCTTTTTTTCGATCAAAAGTCACATACTAAAGGTATTATTCGCGCAAAGCGAAGGAAAGCCACGTATTAAATTTTGTCAAAGTCGAGTTATGAGATTTCACCAAAAAGTGGGCGGCGCCACGCCATCGTCCGATTTTCACACCGGCTTCCAAAAAGTTCTCTTATACCATCTCGGGGGTAAAATGTAATGGTAGTGGCGTATTTAGTTATTGAATTAATGTAGTAGTTTTTAACATTACCGTTATAGCGGGGTTATCTTCCGATTACAGACATTTTTGCATTGTCGGTAGGGGTTTTTATAGTATTTAAGCGTATATGGTTGTTGTAGCTTAATTGGTTAATAATATATAATAGTTAAACTTGTTAAAGGGCGGGGCCACGCCCAATCTTTAAAAAAAATTTGCACACGGATGCCCCTTGATACTGCGATTCTCTGTGCCAAATTACATATGCATATCTTAATTATGTTTTCGGTTAATGGCGATTTGAGTGCGTGGCAATGCTCCGATTACGCCCATCTCCGAACGCGTAGTTGTTTTTGTACTAAGGAACATACAGTAGAATCCGTTTATTATGACTCCGCCTATATTGACCAACTGGTTATTATGATGTAATTACACTTTGAAGTTTGGTTTTCATATAAAATTCTTTATAAAAAAGTCGGATATAATGACTTCGCTTACAGTGACATGTCGCTTATTATGACCCATTTTTAATAAATTATGTCCGGTTAGAATGACTGACATGATTCTTTACACCTCCGGCAATGTTCGTTGTTTCCGGACGCCGTTCGGCACGTGCCTCGTTTTTGTTTTGAGTCTCAGTGAGTAATTGACGCTTGAAGGTTACGCATTGTTTTTTGTTTGTTACTGTGAAAAAATATCATCACAACGACGTAAAGCATTTACAATTGAGGAGAAAGGTGCCATAATATGCAGATTACAAAATGGAGAATCTAACTCATGTCTCGCAAAGGAATTTGGCGTGGGTTATTCGACAATCTCAATGATTTTTAAAAACAAGAACCGCATTAAGCAATCGTTCAATTCAAATGTTTTGAAACCGAAGAGGCTTCGAAAATCACGACAAGAAAATGTTGATCAAGCGTTAATTCAGTGGTTTAAAAACATGAGAACCAAAGGAATACCTGTCAGCGGCTACAGGAAAAGGCAAAAGGTTTTGCCGCGCGTTTTGGTATTCTCGACTTCAATTGTTCTGCAAGCTGGATCAGTCGTTTTAAAGTTCGACATAACATTGTGGCGGGAAAAATTGTCGGTGAATCTTCGTCTGTTGATCAAAATTCAACAACAAGCTGTTTGATATCTGTGTGGCCGAATTTACGAAGACAATTTTCTGATGATGAGATATTTAAAGCTGATGAAACTGGACTTCTTTATAAATTAATGCCGGATAAAACTTTAAAATTTAAAGGTGAAAATTGTAGTGCAGGTAAGTTGTCGAAAGATAGAATAACTGTCATGGTAGCAGCTAATATGAGTGGCACAGAGAAAAGGAAATTGCTCATTATTGGAAAGTCACAAAAACCAAGATATTTTACAAGTGTCAAATCATTACCTGTCGATTATGCTAACAATTGTAAAGCTTGGATGACGTCAGAACTTTTTGAAAAATGGCTTCGTGATTATGATCGTGATTTGGTGAAGAAGAAGAAAAAGATTCTATTGCTGGTTGATAATTGCCCAGCGCATCCAAATGTTCCTGATTTAAAGTCTATAACACTTGCTTTCCTTCCGCCGAATACAACATCAGTACTACAGCCATTAGATCAGGGAATAATACGATCACTCAAAACGAATTTTAGGAAGAACCTTGTGCTCAAAATGATTAACTGTCTTGATGCTAATGAAAACAACTCTTCTACAAAAATAACGGTGCTAGATGCAATTCTGATGGTTAATGATGCCTGGAATAAAATGTCATAAAGTACCATTCGCAACTGTTTCAAACATGCAGGATTCATTGAAAGCCACGACGGTTTACCTATTCAAATATCAGAACATGAATTCTATGAAGAAGATGACATTCCTTTATCTTTGTGGTCACGAAACCTAAATTCAGATTCTTTAGCAGCACCGGAAATGTGGGAAGATTATGTTGACGTCGATAGCGCTCTACTCACATCCGAAGAACCCACCGATGAAAATATCGTACAGAGCATTAGTGCTAAGAAACAACTCGAAAGTGATGGGGAAGAGGAAGTCGAGGAAGAACCATTACCTACCGCAGAAGAGGCATTAAATGCTGCAGAATTATTATCACGATTTGTTCACAGCAATATTGAAAATGATAATTTGACCATAGCTATGTCTTTTATACACAATAGTATTAGACACTGTTTTTACAATAAAATGAAAAAACAAAAGCAGACAAAAATTACAGATTACTTACAGAAAAAAATGCACTTGTATGTGTTATATTGTGCAATTTTAATTTTGATTTAATATACATATATGTATGTATACATATTTATTTAATATATTTCTGCATTAAAATACTTAAGTACATACATATTTACATAAAAAAAGTTTTTCATTTCACAAAACGCTTTGTATGACGTCCGCTTATTATGACGTGTTTGTCAATTCCTTTCGATGTCATAATAAACGGATTCTACTGTACTTACAAAGTTTCAGCTTATAATACTCTGCAGCAACTGGTTGCAAGAGTACAAAAACTAAGTCTAAGTTTATGCCCTTCAATATACATATGTTAAAAATATGCGAAAATTTATTGTAATTTATTCACGATTTCATGGAATTATGGATGTTTAATTTTTTCGCAACATTTTTTTTGTTTTTATTATAAGGTTTAGTCAGCATCAGAAGGAATTTGGCCGGATTTGATTCCTTCAAGTTGTATGAGTATAAATCGTTCGGATATATCCGAACTTAGCGATTCCTTACTTGTTTTCTTGTGCTTTAGATGTTTGAGCGTAGTTGAGTTTATTTTATTTTATGTATGATGAACTCATTTCCGATCAAATATTTATGTTAAAATGACAAATATTTAATTTTTAATAATTTATTTCTCATTATTATAATTGATGCAAATCAGGTTTGTATAAACAAATGTATAATATTTAGCAAATAAATATGCTTATTAATGTTTAGCAAATTTTGTCGCATCGACTTTGTTTACAAGATATGCATATATGTGTATGTGTAAACATACCAGAGAACTGCTGCGACACACCGAAAATTTGACTTCTACCGAAGCTTCTTCCCTTAGCTTTCTACTTTAGCTACCAAAATCTTTATTTTTTTCTGTATTGCTTACATTCTAACTTGATGTGCACGCAGGCACTTACATACATACATATACATATATTTAGTTAGATATATACATATTTGC